>NC_056743.1:1050968531-1051268531 GCF_019279795.1 Protopterus annectens
CTTCACCAAAACACTGTAGATTTACAGGAAGAGTTTTTGACAAGGGGATACAACAAGAGAATGTTGCACTGTACTGCAACTCATACTGGAACGTAAGTGAAGTGAGGACTCCTCATTTCTCCAACCAATAGACACACTTATGAGAGACTTCAGAGGATACCCACCTTCCCCTGACTCAGAGGACAGGAGTAGAAATATAACTCTAGCTTACACAGTAGACTAACCACAAATCAGCACTGCCACTTGCAGTCACTGGGTCATCACAAATGACAAAAGACAACTCAGGCATATCCTTGGTACAGGCTTGAAGTTCACTTTCAAAAAAGCACCTAGCATAAAGGACTTGGAGAAAGTAGCAAGGCATATGCTAGAACAGGACTTAAGGGCATCTACTGATGCGGACTTCCTTTCTGCAAGTACTGCACATCTATGAGTGGTACAAATTAATTTGTGTGTCCCACCTCTGGTAAGATATACATAAGTCCCACCCCCAGGAACTGTGACGGTGAGGTGTGGTACATAGGAAGCACTGCATGTCATGCAAAGCCTTTTACATCAGTAAAACTATCAACAAACTGAAAAGGAGGATTGCTCAACACTTTTACAAAATTAAATCACACATTCTATGAACTCCCCTAGCGAAGCATCTGCATGAATCACCATGGTGGTCCTGTTTATATTCTGGACCAGATCCTGGTGACCTCACCTAAAAGTCAACAAGAATGCCTTACTTGAAAAATGTGACTTAACATGGCAGATTAGAGTAGTTACTTTTAGACCCCCCCCCCCGTCTCAACGCTAGCTGCTCATTGAACAGCATATTGGTCATAACAATACTCAACCACAAAAAGTACCACTTAAGGTTTTTTGAATATCACATTTAACAAACAAGATTTAAATAGTCCCCTTACACTTGATGCTTTTCGACATCCCAGGATCAAAACCAACTGCTTGCTGAACAGCACATTGTTCTTAACAAAACTCAACCACAAGACATAATTCTGAGGTTGCTGAATGCTCCATTTTACAAGTGAAATTTGGTTAGCCCCTTTGTGTTTTGAAGATGGACCCAGAATTGTACTACTACTACTCCCAGCACTGTATTTACTACACCCCACCTAAAAGTGAGCCTGCTGCCCTGAGTCATTATTTCACAAAAACACAGTACTTTAATACCAACAAGTAATGAAAGCCACCATATTTTCAATTGCATAAGAGTTTTATAAGGAATCCCTTAGTTGGTCATCATTCTTGACTTTGACTCAGCCACATACAAACAGGCTATAATTGCCTGCATTAACTCCAGTGTTATTTAAACCTATCTATCTATCTATCTATCTATCTATCTATCTATCTATCTATCTATCTATCTATCCATCCATAACCCCTTTTTCCCATTTTTGCACATGGGGTCATATTCAGCCAAGGTTCACACTACTGGATGGCTAGCCTATATATTTCTTTTTTGCACTTTCATATCTTCTACCATGTAGAAATGCCTCTAGGCATGTATATGGTCCCATATTGGCCTAATAACCTTATATGCTAATCTAGATGGAAATGTTTAAGCAACCATGGTTAAATTCTAGCCAGTCATGTTATGTTTATTATAGTCAGTATGAACCTGCATCCCTAAACACACCCCTTCACCATGAGTTGCTTAAGTTTATAAGTCGTGACTGCTGTAACTTGTAATCTTAGTAAGCACTCATCCATCTTATGCATAAAAGATCTATTTAATAAAAACATCTGGAATCTTGCATTTTTTTCTGATGATTGGGGAAAATGCAGAGCGATATACTGCACTCGAGATAAAATTAGCTACCATGTAGCAAAGGTTAGAAGTCCACAGCTCTGGAACACCACAAGAACAGTTGTTAAGTCCACAGCTCTGGAACACCACAAGAACAGTTTTCCTTCCAAAACTCCTTCTTCCTCAGGGCTATCCTTACTTTTTTGTTTATCCTTTCCACAGGGGTGGAAGAGGTTGGATAAACTGGACCTTAAACCTTGAGTGTTGTATGTTACTTAAATCTAGTTACCAACAAACTGCATGGGGGAACTGGAGGTAACAGGTTGTGAAGAAATACATTTAGGACTTTCATAAACCTATTGAGAAAAGAAAGATCTAGAACTGGTCTCCAAAAAGCTTCTTTCTTTGATAACAGAATTGTTCTTAAATAAAATCATTCCCTGTAAGGGAAGTGGAACAGCCTCTATTACCCTGAGTCACCAGATGCTGAGTGACAGGAGGGAGAAAATGCTTGATTTGGTATATGATGAGGAATCCCCAAACTAGTCTATATATTTCTTTTTAGCACTTTTATATCTTCTACCATGGAGAAATGTCTCTAGGCATGTATATGGTCCCACATATAACATAGTTTTGGTTTGTAAAAGACAGATAATGTCTCCTAAACCTGATAGACTTCTTTGAAGCAGTCATCAAAGCCATAGAAGAGGGTAAGATGGTTCACACAGCCTATCTAGATCACGCCAAGGCTTTCGACACCATTCCCCCACTCTGGAATTATAGATAAACTCATTAAACTAGGTATAAATCCCTATGTCACAAGATAAGTTGCCAAGTGGCTCACTGACAGAACCCACACTGTGAAAGTAGCAGACTCCAAATCAGACTTCAGACCAGTGACAAGTACCACAGGGTTCAGTCCTGGGTCCTCTCCTGTTTGGTATCTACTTCTCTGAAGTACAGGCTAACACAGAAGGTCTTTGGTTAACAAAGTTCACAGATGACTGCAAACTAGGAGCCATAATCAAAACTCCTAATGATGTGGACATCTTATAAGAAGGCCTCACTGAGACAGCTGGTGTCAAAGCCATGGCCTCAAGCTCAATGCCAAAAAGTATATTGTCATCCCCTTTGGTAAAAACTCTGTACACATGAACTACCACATAGGTGGTAGTCTACTTACCACCAAAAGTGTGATAACAGACCTTGGGACACAGGTGGACAGTAGTCTCTCCTTTGACAATCACATCGCCACAATAGTCAGGAAATCCTTATACTTGACACACCTCATCACAAAAGGTTTCTCATCCAGGAAAAAAAAGGTCATTGTTCCCCTCTACTCATCACTCATTAGACCCATTATAGAGTACAACGCCCTTTTTGGTATGTACCTCACAAGACGTCTACAACAACTGGAAAGGCTGCAGAAATACCTCATAAAGAGGATTACCGGCCTCAAACAGATGTCCTATGCAGACCGTCTCAAAAAACTCCAGCTTTACTCCGTCACATATCGCCTACTCAGAGGCGATCTCTGGCTAACATACAAAGCTATGTCAAACCCAGAGCTGTTGGACATGCTCCACTTAAAGAAATCCCAATCCCTCCGAGCTACGCGTTCTAGGGACCTAAACCTTGCCACCACAATAAACAGAACATGCTGGAGGGATAGATTCCTGTCCCAGAGACTTCCCATACTCTGGAACAAACTACCTATCTATATCAAACAAAGCTCCTCATTAGCACTCTTCAAGAAAAATCTTGATGATTGGATGGGAAATAGGAAGTTCACCCTGGGGATCACCTCTGTGGCTCTGTTTGACAGGGACACAGGAAAATAATTTTCTTGGGTGGTGAACACCAGGGTACCTTTTTGGCTAGGCTTATATAGACCCTAGGGGCAATCGCCTAGTACCTACCTATGAACCTATAAAAGGAGGAAGAGAGTCACACTACCATTTATATCCCTAATGGATCACTGTCAAAACCCATCTGTCTGATATCTGTTGTCAAGGAGAGACATGGAGAGCCATAAGCTGGGGGAAATGTAATGGCTTGCCAAGACGGGAAGGGGTGAAGTCACCATTTGCAGATAGTCACTCAGACAGGTTGGACTGTTCTGGTTTTTGGGAGGCTCCCCCTTCTTTTTGGACCTCACTGCCATTTTTGTGAATGTCTGTTTGACAGAAATTTGCCAGATTTACTTATTTTGTTTTTTATCAAAAAGTGCTGAAGTAAATGCAAATCCTTTAACAATCTTGGAGGGGAAAGCCTAAAAAAAAGTGAGTTACTCCTTGAATCAGTTTCCCTCTCTCCTCATATTTTTAAGGACCTCAGGAGCAGATGGCCCAAAAATAGCCTCCATATCCAAAGGAGAATTCATAATTTCAGCTTTAACATCCTCAGATACATTTTGGGAACGTAACCATTCAAACCTTCTCACAACAGTTCCAGCAGCAGCTGCCCTGAAATCAGCATCAGCAGAATCATAAGCCACATCAATGAGTGTATGGTCACTTTAGACACAGCAGAATCATAAGCACACATCAACAAGTGTATGGTCACTTTAGACAGCAGAATCATAAGTACACATCAATGAGTGTACGGTCATTTTAGACACAGCAGAATCATAAGCACACATTAAAGAGTGTATGATTACTTTAGACACAGCAGAACCATAAGCACACATCAATGAGGGCATGGTCACTTTACGAAATGGCAGAAAAATAGGCACACATCAACAAGTGTATGGACACTTTAGGCACAGACACAATAAGTATATTCATAGACAATTTCTTTATATAAGAGGGAAAGGTGGCTATAATGTTCTTCATATTCTCAAAAGATGCAAGCAAAACCTTTAACATATAAGCTTCACAATTAAGAATTATAAAAGTAAGAGTGGCAGAAGTATAGACTTTTCCCCTCAAATCTGTCAAAGGCTTTCCCATCCTTACAAAAGTGTGTGTGTGTGTGTGTGTGTGTGTGGGGGTGTTAGCATTTACCAAATGTTTAGCAGCAGAAAGTTTTGCCAAGGCAATCACTGCAGGGTAAGATCTGGGATTAGAAAATAAAAGATAAGAGGATATTTATACAATCTAACTGCATCAGGCACATTATAGGTTGAAATAAAACCATCCTCCAGAGCTGGAAGTACACAGGAATAGGAGTGGAATGAGGAAATTTCAGTTGTAATATATCATAATATGTTTTTCAGAAGCACTGGAATATTATTATGCTCCCACTGCAGCAAATGTTTTATTCTAGTAGTTTCAGAAAAAAAATATTCCAAAGGACCATCAGAAGAAAAAACAGAAACGGTTCCCTTAAAATCATTTCTTTCTTCATTATACTGGAGAATTCAATAAGTGAAGAATTCCTTTTTCCCTTATCAGTCAAACCAGAATGAGAAGAGGTCAGGAGCCTAAACTAAGCCCAAGAAATAATTTTTATCTTAAGTAACTGATAAATGTTTAATTTTCTGTTTCTTTTTAATAGAATTTTCTATAGAAGCAGACCGGCTCCTGTCCGGCACATCACCCTAGGGAGATGGCATCCCAGACCAGTTAGGTACACATACAGGCACACTAGCAGACATCAGCAGGACTGCTTTGCCAAGAAACAGCTAGAGGAATTATTGGCTTTGTCTTGATTTGTTTCTTCTGAACTAGAGGAAAGGAAGGAAAGATATATATTACGTTCACTTAAAGAAGAAAACATCCATCTTCCAAACTGTGCCGTGAGGAATAACAGAACAAAAGACTATGACTTGACTGTAGAGATGTGTAGCAAACACTGCTACTTCTGGAAGGCCCTACCTTTTTATGACCTACTGGAAGATGCATAGATCCAGTATTATCTTCTTTCTCAGGGCATGGGGAAAACGATTCTGAAAACCAGAAGCAAGCATGTTGAACTGCAAAGGTGTACCTCAGATCTTGACTGCCTCTTTGCCATGTGGAAAGATTTGATTCTCGTGTATATGCATCATATCAAAATATAACTGTTTATTCTGACCTGTAAATGTCCTGGTTGAAAACTGTCTTGAAAAGCTATTATAGCCTGGAGTTCTTTTAAACCAAAGCAGAGAAATGTCTGTTAATGAAATCACTTGATCTAAACCAACAAGCTGCTAAAGCTGGATAGCCAGGCCTAAACCCATCTGTAGTCAAAAACTAGATCTTAAATGTGGGGAAGAAGTGGCATTTCTGTGGGTATTTGGCCTGTCCATAGATTTCCTAGATGCTACTGAGAATACAAGACATGTACTACAAGAATCTCAGGAACTACCTTGCTGTGATCTCTTTCTTTAGCATCATCTGTAAGAAACTAATAGATTTACCTGCATGTTCTGTAAAGGGAAAAGCCTTCTCATCAGAACTCCATCAATTACTGTTATACAAAAGTTAATGGTGTTGAGGGGAGCAGAGAAGACCTTTTCCAATTTAATGTTAATAGAAATCTTTTTCACACAAATAAAAACAACTGTCCAGCTAAGGGAATAAGGTAACACTTTGCTTTCTTGGATGTGAACAAATGCCTGGTAACACACGTTTGATCAATATTCTGGGGCATCCTAAACGGCACAGCTGAAATCGGTGCTATGCTATCAGCATCCTGGCACACTTTCTGAGAAAATATCTAAAAATCGCATTGTAATATAAAGATATACATATTCCTTACTTAAGGACTGCCATGTAAAAATTTTGCTCTATGAAAGGAAGCACAGTTTTCAGAGATACCATCTTGATTGCATTTTTTCCAGTCTGTTCAGGTTTGAAAGACCAAGAACTCTTCTTGAGGTCTTGTCCTGTTTTGGCAGTAAAAATGGAATGGAATAAGGCCTGGACCTAAATTACTACTGGTGCTTCTTAACAGATGAGACATTAGTTGTAAAACTTCTACTTGATGAAGAGGTACTTGTTGTTTGTGGAGCAAGTTGCAACTGTGGTGTTTGGAGAACTGCAACTGTATAACCTCACTGAATTACCTTCTAAACCAATTTCTCTGTAATACTTTATTGTCAAGCAGGAAGATGACTCTGACATTTACCTTCTAGGGGCATTTGGATAGAGGAAGGGGCAAGAATTCAAAACTTTTCTAGAACTGTTGTTGGACTACTACTGTCTGAAATGCTTCTATTTTCCTCCAGCTACATGTGAAAAAGTCTTCTCTAACATTGTATCAACTTCAAGGAACTCCTTGCCAGGTATAAGTAGTGATCAAACCAATTTACCCATATTCAAGAAAAAGTTGAAACTACACGTTACAAATGTATCCAAGTGTATATGCTTTAAAGACACTAGCTGGCTACTTCTTGTGGTTGACACTTTACCTGCTCCACCAACTTAATGCACTTGACTCATCAGTCATTTGGAAAATTAAGTTAAAACATTTAATTATTTTTAGTGGTTGGCAATTATATTGTATGTGCATGTAAAACAGTTTGTATTTTTACTGTAGTACAAGGATTACTGTTACCATTTACTCCTTACTGATATTGTATTCAAGCACCTGTACAACAATACTACTCACCTCCACTGTATTTTTTGACATGTACTGCTGTATGACTTTTATTTTATGTTGTGTTGCATTAACATATTCTCAATGGTACAACCCTTATATTGATATTTGTACTGTGACATATAGTACTGTATGATCAATTCTACTTTATGTTTTGCTTATCTATTGGTAACGATCAAGGCTGAAAAGGGTCCTTGGACCAGTTCACCTACGTGGTTAACAAATGTTAAATGGATGAATATTGTGAGAGTTCTTAGAAGAAAGCCTCTTCATGTAAAATGGTTTATTATATTGAGTAAAACTCCTTTGGTACTGAGGAATAAGGGATACATACATATTTATTTACTCTTTCTTGATCAGGTTAGTCCCACTAAGTCAATAACCTCCTTTTAGGGGAGTCTTAAGGTGGTAATTATTCTGACTAGTGGAAATTTATCAAGGGCAGATAAGACATTTCCTTACTCTTCTCATCCCTGGATAGTTCCAGAAGGATGCTGAAGGAACAAGAAACAACAGCAAATACTGTGGTAAAAGAGTGAGAAGGCTGTTAATGCAGCTGTCCAGAACATTTTGGAAAAGAATGGCTTTTAAGTAACTAAAGTTGGTGATGGAGGTATGCAAAGTCAGATTTTGGAGAAAATGATAATAGAAGATGATTTGATTGATTCTTTGGCTGTACTGTAGGCTGATACAAACAAGTGATACACTGATCAAGATTAGAATGATAAAGTACAGTTGTGTACACTTTCCATAAATGTAGATATTCGAGTGTATTCACTGTTGCAGTCATCACACTTGGGTTATCTGCCTGCAGGTAGCCCTCAGTCGGCCCGAATACCAGAGTCTTAGTATTTCTGCGTTGGATGCTGTCACTTCTTCCATGACGTCAGGTCATCAGGGGTATACAAACAGGCAGCTGACCCCATTACATCAGTTTTACTTGCCCCAAATGTCAGGAGCCCCCAAATAGGGAGCTAGTATATGGTGTGGAAACCACCACCAGTAAAAAGTAAATGCCAATACCATTAGGAATAGCCATAGAGAGGAGAGAAAGATAGAGAAAACCAGTGGGCTGGAGGGAGGGAAACCAGGACTGCAACAGTGAATACACTCGAACATCTACATTTATGTTAAGTGTACACAGCTGTACTATGTTCTTCGTGTTCCACTGTTGCAGTCATCACACTTGGGTTGATTCCCAAAGCTGAGGAAGGGTGGAGGCAGTCAAGAAGAGTTAGGACTGGCTAGTAGGCCCTGCAAGACTGCTGTAGCAAATCCTGCCCTGGATTTGGAAAAGATAAGTAAGTGGTAATGCTTGGCGAAGGTGTGTACAGAACTCCAGGTTGCAGCTTCCAGAATGTCCCTGGTAGAGACTCCCCTGAGAAATGCTGTAGAGGTAGAAGTAGCCCTAGTGGAATGTGTTCTGACCCCCTGAGGGTTTGGTTTTCCATGGTGCTTGTAGCAGAAATGAATGCAGTGTGCTATCCATTTGGAAATGGTTTGTTTAGAATTGGCCTTGCCCTCTGCCCCTGTTGCAAAGCTGACTAGCAGCTGGTCAGATTTTCTGAAAGGCCTAGTCCTGTCAAGGTAGAACCTGAGCTGTCTGTGCACATCCAAAGAGTGCAGGATCCTTTCCACTTCATTCTGAGAGTTAGGGAAGAAGGTTGGCAAATGGATGGATTGGTTTAGGGCCACACTGGACACCACCTTAGGCATAAAGGACAGGTTAGTCCTGAGGGAAACCCTGTCAGCATGGACGATACTAAACGGGTTCCACCGCCATCAGCGCCTGTAGCTCACACACTCTTCTAGCTGAAGTGATGGCTAAAAGCAAGGCTGTTTTCCAAGAGAGGAATTTTAACTCTGCTGAGGCAGCAGGTTCAAAAGGGGGAAGTGTGAGCTTTTCCAGTACAAAGTTAAGGTCCCAGGCAGGGGTGGGTGCTCTCCTTGGGGGCCTTAAGTTGTTGGCCCCTCTCAGGAACTGTTTGATGAGAGGGTGAGAAAATAGAGGTGGCTCAGTATTGTAATGAGCCAAAATGGCAGAGGCATGAATCTTAATGGAGGAGAAGGATAGGCCTCTGTGGAGTAGCTCTGCTAGGTAATCCAGGATTAGAGGTAAGGAGGACACTGCTGTGTCCTTTCCTTTAGACTGAATCCAAGAACAATATATTTTCCATTTTTCTGCATAGGAGTTCCTAGTACTAAGCCTTCTGACTTCAATAATGACGTCCAGCACCTGGTTACTTAGGATTGCTAGTGGAGTGTTCAAGGAATAAGCCAGGCTGCAAGATTTAGGGTTTGCAATTGTGGATGCAAAATCTGTCCCTCCTGCTGTGACAGCAGGGTAGGGGTCTGGTGTAGGTGCCAGGGTGATGCTGTTGTCAGGCTGCGCAGGAGTGGGTACCAGTGCTGGCGTGGCCAGTCCGGGGTAATCAGAATTGCCCTCGGCCTGTCTTCTTTTATCTTGGGTAGTACTCTTGAGAGAAGGAGCAGAGGGGGAAAGGCATAGATTGAGAGGTTTTCCCATTGAAAGGATAGGGCATCCACCTTCCAGGCCCTGCTGTGACGGTTTCTGGTGCAGAATTTGCTTAACTGGTGGTTGTTGGGGGAAGCAAAGAGATCCACCTCTGGGATCCCCCACTTCTGGATCAGAAGGTGGAAGGTGCTGGGCTCCAATTTCCACTCGTGTGGGTCTAAGAGATTTCTGCTTGTCATCTGCCAGTGAATTTTGTTTGCCTGGCAGGAATTGAGCCTGTAGATGGACTTTGTTGTCCAAAGCTGTGCTCCACAGAGTCACGGCTAACCTGCAGAGTGGGTAAGAATGGAATCCTCCCTGCTTGTTTATCTACCACATAATTGTGGTGTTGTCTGTTTTTATCAGCAGTTGTCCTGGAAGGATTAGGTATCTGAAAGCTGTCAGAGCATTTTGTACAGCTACCATTTCCTTTTGGTTGATGTGCAGGAGAATTTGGCTTGGGCTCTAGTGACCCTGAATGCATCTGCCAGCCATGTGGGCTCCCCATGCATAGTCTGATGCATCTGTGGTCAGGGTTTGGGCAACGTGGGATAGAATAAAATGCAGTCCCTTGTTGTGGTTGCATGCTTCTGCCCACCAAAGGAACTCTGCCCTCAGACAAGGTATGATAGGAATGACTGTTTCCAGGTACTGAGAATGTTGGCACCAAAGACTTTTTAAGTACCATTGAAGTTTCCTCATATGCAGTCTTACATATGAAATTAGCAGAATACATGAGGCCATGAACCCTAGGGCTTGCAGTATTTTTCCTGCAGTTAGCTGGGTTCTGGTGGCCATTTGTTTGAAGTAGTCTGTCAGACAGACCTGTTTTTCTGAAGTGAGAAATGTCATCTGGGAAGCTGTGTCCAAGCTTGCTCCCAGGAATACAATCTTTTGACTGGGCACCAGTTGTGATTTCTTTTCGTTGATGGTGTACCCCAATGAAGTGAGATGTCTTTTTACAAATGCCAAGTGCTGAAGCAGCAATTCCTGGCTGTCTGCCTGAATCAGGCAGTCGTCCAAGAACAGGTAAATTTGGATATTTCTCTGCCTGCAGTATGCAATGGCTGGAGCCAGGCATTTTGTGAATACCCTGGGCGCAGTAGATAAGCCAAAGGGAAGTGCAGAGAACTGATAATGCATAGATCCTGCCCTGAAACGTAGATATTTCCTGCATGATTCCCGGGGATGTGCAGATAAGCTTCTTTGAAGTCCAGGGTCACTAACCAGACATCCTTGGCTAGCACAGGGAGAAGCTGTTGCAGGGTAAGCATCTTGAATTTTGGGACCACCACGAAGATGTTGAGAATGGAAAGATCCAAGATTGGGCACTAAGAGCCCTGTTTCCTGGGTACCAGGAATAGTTTGGAGTAAAAACCCTGACCCCTTTGTTCTACTGGAACTGGCTGAATAGCTCTGATGTTGAGCAAGGAAAAAACTTGATTTTTGAGCCTCTGCCCACTGGTTTGGAGGAAGGTCTGGAAACCTGCATGGGGTTGGTAGTGAATGGAAATAAAATTTGTACCCCTGGGATACAATGTTGAGGACTCATCGATCCTGAGTGATGGACATCCAGTTTTTTGCATGAAGGGCAAGTTTTCCTCCTAGGGGCACAAGCAATTGGGCAGGGCTGGGAAGTAGAGTTCAGAAGTCATTGTGAACTTTTTCCACAGGGAGGTGGCTTAGCACTCCCTGTTTTAGGGGTGGGAGCACTCCATTGCTTAGATCTCTGCATACCCTGAGACTGTAGACTGGGTGGTCTGTTTCCCCTGGGTCTTGTTTGGGAAGGCCTGGAGGAGGCTGGGAAGGACCAGTCTTTTGAAAGGCAATGTCTACTGAATCAAGGTGGTTGCACTTGTAAGAATTCTTTAGCAGTTTGCATAGATTTAGCTTTTTCTTCCATCTTTTTAAGAACTTCTTCTGCTTTGGTGCCAAACAAAACATCCTTATTTAAAGGAGTGTCTAGTAATTTGAATTTGACATGATCTGGAAAGGTCTGCTCCTTCAGCCAAGCATGTCTTCTCAGTACAGAGCCAGTGACTGCGGCCCTGCAAGATGCTTCTAGGGCATCAAAGCCACACTGCAAAGTATACTTACTAACTTGGTTTGCAGAATGCATAAGCTCTTGCAAATCTTTATTTTCTGCACAATTGTTTTGTTTAATGAGATCCATAATATGTTGCTGGCACTTCAGCATGTGAAACTGGCAATTCAATGCCCTGATAGCAAGACTTGCAAAGGTATATACCTTCTTACTCCATCTGTCTAAAGGTCTGGAATCTCTGTCCGAAGGGGTAGGATTTTTGGTTGTAGTAGCCTTAATACCTTTAGGTCCATGGGAAATGATCACTGGATCAGCAGTAGGATTCTTGAAAAGAAACTTGTGGGAATCAGGTACTCGGTAGTACCGGTCAGGTTTCCTAGGGGCTGGAGATAAGGTGTCTGGAGTAAGATTGGATTCCATGAAAAGTTCATACACAACATCCAGGACAGAGGGAATAGCTAAAGGCCTGTGCTGAGGTAGCTCTAAAAATTCTCTGAGTCTCTTTTTGGACTGAGGATAGTCTTGGCATTCCCAATGGAAATGCTCTCTTAAAGTATGCAAGGTTTCACCAAAAGAGAAATCCTCTGAAGGGGAGGCAGAGGGAATAGATTCCTCTGCATCTGAATCCTCATAGGCTGATAAGGGCATGTCCTGATAATCAGAAAGGTCAGAGTCATTGCACTCCTGGTCTGTAGAATTTAAAGGCAACTGAATTCTTTGTCTTTTAGCAGGGGAAGGTGGGCTTCACCTAATTAGCGTTATAAGGACTTCAGCCATTCTAAGCATTTGTTTTTGTGGCATGGTGGCCTTAACATGCGCTTTGTTTGTCAGTTTTCTAGGTGTAGTGCATACTCTGGGCCTTAGAAACTTGGTAGTTTTGGCTAAAAAAGAAGTTGTCGGTTTGATTCAAACATCGGTAGGTCAGAAAACACCCTCAGAAGCCAGTGCCTGCACAGCGGCTCCAGACCCATTCAAGGTAGAGACATCTGCTGGTTCCATTGTCGAAGAAGCATCTCATGGCATACCGGACTCCGAATGGGTCTCAGCAGAGGCCTACGAATCCATACAAGCAGGCATCAGGGGCTGCAAAGGCACCTCACTGAGTATTGCCAGACTAGCTTAACAGAAGCATCGTTGGCAGTTTTGGACCTACGCAGTCTGTCTCTGTCTTTATCCTTATGTTTTTTGGAAGATCGGCAGTCGGGTGGCTTACCAAAGTCATTTCAGAATACGGAGATCTAGAGCGAAAGTATTTAGCAACAAAAATATCCTGATGATGAATGGTTCAGCCGTTAAAGAAGGCACAAAACCAACAGCGAGGGATGTCGTGGTCTGGGCCTAAACAGGTGACGCAGTAAGAATGAAAATCTCTGTGAGGTATTTGATTTCCACAGGCAAGACAATTGTTAACTTTTTCTGACATCGGTTAGAGCAAGAAAAAAGGATCCCCAACGGGGTACTTAGCTTTAGAAGACTTCAGGATTATCAACTTGAAAAATGAAAATTTCAGGTAGCGGCCAACCGGCACTTGTGAACTGCTTCTGCTTCTGGCTCCTCCTCTGCAAGAAAGACTGATATAATGGCGTTGGCTGCCTCTTTTTATACCCCTGATGATCTGACATCATGGAAGAAGCGACAGCATCCGAAACAAAAATACTAAGACTCTGGTATTTGGGCAGACTGAGGGCTACCTGCAGGAAGACAACCAAAGTGTAATGACTGCAACAGTGAAACACGAAGAACATCCCAAGAAGTGGATGATAGAGTTTTCCTGGTTTCTAGCAAGGAATGGAATAGGATAAGAAGCCATTAGGGCAGCAAAAGGAAGGGGAAGTGATTCCTGCAGCTCCAGTGGTATGTAGACTGCATACTGTGTCATAACAGGTAGCTGCAGTGAATCACAGCAGTTTATGGGGTTTAATGAAAGATACAGACCAATGGTAAGGATTAGAGCCAAGAATGGACAACTTAGAAACAGGTGCATGATATGGAACAGAACAGTGCTACATGGGGAGTTTATTGCTAAGGATGTACAAGCCCTAATTCACTTGGGTTCTGAGCAATTTTTACAGAACTTGTTAATTCCTTAAATTAGCCAACATTTTTATACATGCCTGTGATCAGAAGGCATTCTGGGAGCCACAGTAGGATTATGTTTTACAGGAATAATTGTTTAGTTTCAAGCAACTGAAATTATAGAACCTGAATTAAAAATGCAAGAACTGCTGAAAAACTATACAATACAAAACAAAATAAGCAATAGGAGAGATGTATGTATGGAACAGCTCAGGCAAAACATGAGTTACATTATGAGTAAAAGAGGAAAAGGTACAATATTTATTAAGTATTATTATAGCAAATGGAAAAAAGATTTTAAATGTTGGAATTATCCAAAGCATGGACACCAAACACATCTGATTCAGGATTGCATCAAGAGGGTCAATCCACGTGGTGAACTTGGACATTCTGCTAAAATGTGTACAATGACATGCAGGAAATGTGGTAAAGAGAAAAATTTAAAAATGCCATGTAGGAAATGTGGTAAAGAGGGCCATATGTGGTTTGACTGTCCTTTGATAAATAACGAAAATGTTGGCATGAATTGTGAGACAATGTGTTTAACCAGAATGATAATGCTAATGAAGTAGAATCAGATGCTACTGCTGAGGTGCAAATATCTCTTCAAAATGCTCCTGTACAGCAACAAAGTGAAATTTTGTTTGAACAGGAGGAAACTGGGGATAAAGAAGAAAATATACTTAATATTTATATGGAAGAAACGTATGACATGCTGAAAAGTAACACTGAACAGGAGGAAACAGTAACAGAAGGTGAAAACATTGGGTTTGTTGGAAACGGTTATAAAAAACAAATTACATACAATAATAAAATCTGCAAAGAAAGGAAAAGGATGGTATTAACAGTGTAGCCATAAATGTTGAGAGTATTAAGCATTAAGCAAATTATATCTGCTTTTGTCTACACCAGTCATAAATCATCAACCCTCTTGCTTCACGTGTAATACTATTAAAATGTATCACTACAATATCAATATCACCTTTTGAAGAAAAAAAAAACTTACCCAGGTATTGCTGCATTACTGAAGACTACAGCACTTAAAATATGCAGTTAAAAATCACAAGATCAATGCGCCAAACTTATGTGACTGATACAGATTTTAAATTAACAACATTCAAATCAGATCCCATTGGTATGCTGTTTCTTTAAAACCTGGTATCAAAGTCATGTAAGTTGATTTAGTGATCACTTTATTTTAAGTGTATATTTTGAAGTGTTGCAATTAATGTTGATTTAAAGGTCTGACACTTTGGCACAAAGGTGCTCAGCATTTTGATTATTAAAGAGTTTTTAAGCCAGTGGTCAGCTGTCATTTTGTGTTTTGTTTATACTTTTTGCTTATTTGACTGTTGTTTATCCTTCAGGTTGGATTGATTAACATTTGTATTACTGAAGAATAAGAATATAAAAGTGGTTCCAAGAAGGGCTGCAATTTGTGATATAAAAAAGTCCTATTGCATGAATCACAGTAGAATATGCTTATGCTTTATTAGAAGAAAGAATCACAGCATGCAAAGAAGTTCAACACTTTGTGAGTATGAACATTGTGATAATAAGAGCTTTTAACTGCAATTTAATGAAAATTGCACAAGATACACAAGTTGTCAGAAATGATGAAGTATGGTAGATTATAAGAGAAAGGCAATTCACGTACATAAGATGATGGCTGAAAACACAGATGGACTGCATATTGTTTTTGTAATGTTTGAAGGAAGGTACATATGTTACAAGAAAGCCTGGATTTATAGATCTTGAAACAAATTGGATGTGAATAGAGTAAGTGGAAATGTTATAAAAAATGGAAGGGTGCTAAAAAAATTATCAAGCAATCCATTATGTTCAGTTTTATTTAAGTAAAGAGATGTTTTTCTGGTATGACCATAATATGATTCATGGACAGAATGTCTGATAATGTGTAAAACTAATAATCTATTTAAAGACAAAGGTCAGAAAACAGCAAAAAGATGAATATGATAAATGTATAAAAACTCACTGAATAAAGGGAAAAGTGTGTGTGTGTGCAAAATAAAGTGGAAAAGCAAAAAATAAGTTATGTACTCACCATAACATTCCATGTTGGTAGTCCATCTCACCCTTCATTTTTACATATGGGTTCGGAGCCGATCCTCGGCTCCGACTCAGCCGGTTTACAAGCTTGAAGACTTCTGGTTGGCTCGTGGCTAAGCAGGTATCCCATAGTGCACCAATACAAACCCCAAATCTTGTTTGCTGCTCACTAGAAGAAAGAACCATAACAGACAAATCAATACTAAAGGGTCTCCAACCAAAGACAACCAAATTATTATTATTATTATTATCATCATTATCTCCAGATCTTCCAGGATAGGGGCAGGAGGGCAGGTTGGTAAAAATAAAGGGTGAGATGGACTACCAACATGGAACGTTACAGTGAGCACATAACTTCATGTTGTGTAGTCCAATCTCACCTTCATTTTTACATATGGAACAGCGTCCCTAGCGCCTTAGTCTTGGGTGGCTCACTGGAAAATACTCCTAAGCACCGTGGAGCCAAAGGATGCTCTACCCCTGGAAGTTAAATCCAATTTGTAATGTGTAATAAAAGTGTGAGGGGTAGCCCACGTAGTTGCTGCACAAATATTATCAAGTGGGACCCTGATTTGAAAGGCTGCAGAGGTAGACAGCGACCTGGTAGAAAGAGCCTTGATCCCGCAGGGTAAAGGTCTGCCCTCTGAACTGTAGATAAAGGCTATGCAACTGGAAATCCAGTTAGATGGTGTAACTTTAGAAACTGGTAAGCCCAATCTGGAGTCAGAAAAGGAAATGAATAGTTGATCTGATTTCTTAAATGCCTTGGTCCGCTGTAAATAAAAACGTAGTTGTCTATGAACGTCCAGCTGATGAAAATGGTATTCAGCTGCATTACAGTGATTAGGGAAGAAAACTGGGAGTTTTATGGATTGATTTAAGGTAGCAGGGGAACAAACTTTGGGGACAAATGAGGGATTAGTAAGCAGTGACACCCTGTCTTTCTGAAAGATCAAATAAGGTGCCGTAACATACAAGGCTTGTAGCTCAGAAACCCATCTAGCTGATGTGATAGCTACCAAAAACAAAGTCTTCCAAGACAAAAATTTCAATGAAGATGAGTGGGAAGGTTCAAAAGGGGAAGATGTCAGTTTGGACAACACAAAATTTAAATTTCAAGAAGCCGCAGGTTCTTGCAGTGGTGGTCGCAAAAGAGTGACTCCTTTCAAAAAAGTCTTGCATAGCTTATGAGACATTAAATTGTTATCTGGAAACCCTAAGTGAAAAAGAGAAATTGCCACCAATTGGACTCTGATAGTGGCAGCGGCAGCTCCTTGTTGAAAAAGCTCAGAGAGAAATTCCAAAATCACAGGGATAGAAGCAGTGTAGGGATCTACATTCATTTTCTGTGCCCAAATAGAAAATCTTTTCCATTTACTGCCATACAGCCTCCTGGTTGAAGGTTTATGGGAAGACATAAGAATATGTGACACTGAGGATGATACATCATGAAGCCTGACTAGGGATGGAACTTCAACTTGAGGGTGTGGATTGAGAGATGTAGCGAACCTGACATGTGAGTCAACAAATCTGGAGCTGGATCCAGGATCCAAGGATCGTCCAAGAGAAGAGGCTCGAGGAAGGGGAACCAGACCTGACGAGGCCAGTAAGGAGCAATGAGGATCAACTTGTTTCCCAGCCAACTGGCTTTCTGAATCACGTTGGAAATGAGAGGAAATGGAGGAAAAGCATACAGAAGTCCTATGGGCCAATCGTGAGCCAGAGCGTCCCTGGGTGTCTCCCCCAGAGGAGGAATGAGGGGGAAAAATAGCTGCTGCATTTGGTATTGACTGGCCTGGCAAAGAGGTTGCAGCAAGACTGTCCCCATTTGTGGAAAATCTTTTCCGCTGTTTCCTGTTTCAGAGACCACTCGTGAGGCAGTAGGATCACCCGGCTGAGCTTGTCGGCTATCACATTGGTCATCCCTGGAATGTGCGTTGCAACTAGAAAGCGCTGGGAAGAAATTGCCCATTCTCAAACTTGCATGGCCTCTCGACAGAGTGGGTAAGATCTGGTACCGCCCTGTTTGTTGATATACCAAACTACAAACATGCTGTCTAATTGTATCGCAATAGTCCTGAGAGGAAGAAGGTCTTGCTTGCAACGCCAGGAGCACCGCCTTCATCTCCAGAACATTGATATGCAGGTGAGCCTCATGTTCTTGCCATGTGCCTTGGACAGTCCTGCCGATATAATGCCCCCCCACCCGATCTGGGAGGCATCCGTGGTCACAGTGGCAACGTGTTGGGCAGGAACAAAGGGGGCGCCGTGATCAACTGGTTGGGGGCTATCCACCAAAGAAGGTCCTTCTTGCATGAATCCATCAGCAGGATAGGATGACTCAGCGGGAAATATTGGAAGGACCATTGGGAAGACAGAAGCCACTGGAGAATTCTCATGTGCAACCTGGCTAATGGTACTAATAGAATGGTGGAAACCATAGTCCCGAGGAGCTGAAAAACCCACTTCGCTTTGACCTTCCGCAACGGGAGAAGACGTTGAATTTGAGAGATTAAGTTTTGTGGCCTGTTGGCGGGGAAACGAGCTGTCATGTTCACTGTGTCTACCTCTGCACTTATAAAAATCACAGATTGAGAGGGCAATAATTCAGACTTTTCCCAATTTATGGAGATCCCTAACGGAGCACAAAGTTGAATAGTGGCGTCCCTGTTTTGGAGGAGTAGATGCCTGGTGGAGGTGGTCAGGAGCCAGTCGTCCAAATACAGAAACACCTGGAATCCCTGATGTCTCAGGTGAGCTGTCACTACTGCCATGCATTTTGGGGCTGTGGTGAGACCAAAGGGCAGAGCATGAAACTGATAATGACTGGCTCCCAGCTGGAAGCATAGATAGCTCCTGGATGCCTTGTCCATTTTTATATGGTAGTAGGTGTCTTGGAGATCTAGAGAGCACATCCAATAGTTTTTCCCTAACAACGGGAGTATCGACTGCAGAGTTACCATCCGAAACTTGTCCTTCTTCACGGATTCGTTTAACCTGCTGAGGTCCAATACTGGCCTCCAATCTCTGGTTCGTTTTGGTACTAAAAAGAACCTGGAGTAAGTTCCGGATCCTATCTGGTCTGCTGGGACGGACTGGATGACTCTTTTTAAAAGCAACTTGTTGATCTCCATAGTTGCCTGATCCCTGTGATTGGGTGGTACATCTGGGATCTTCTTGGGAACAAACGGTGGAAGGGAAAAGGGTATGATATAGCCTCTGGTAACAACTCTTTGTACTCACTTGTCTTGAATGATATTTAGCCAGGCTTCTAGATACAAAGAAATGTGACCCCCCCGACCGGCCCCAGAGAAACGCAGTTGGGCCTCACATCAGGAGCGCTGATAAGGCCGTCCCCAAAAGGAATCATGGCCTTGCTGGTATTGAGGACCACCCCTGCCTCTACAGCGATGTCTCCCATTTCCTCCTCCTCCTCTGCCTCTGTAGGAGGGTTCACCCTGTGTGTCTAGAAAGACCCTCTGGGACTTTCTGAACCACATTTTACCACCCCTTTGACCTTTGGGGTATGGTTGAGAGGGAACAGTAAAACGTACTCCCACGGCAGAAAGCGTCTTTCCTTCTTGCTCACACCGAGTGAGTGTGTCCTTCACCTTAGAACCAAACAATGAGGAACCATCAAATGGGGCATTGGTGAAAGTAGACTTGAACGGTTCCGCAAAATTACACAAGCGCATCCAGGAGTGACGCCTCAGGGCAACTCCTGAACCCGCTGCTCTACATGCTCCATCAGCCGCATAGGAGATAAGCCGCATGGAGGAGTTAACTACAGAATTTAAGGTAGACAACTGAGCAGAGATCTTGTCAGGGACTCTCTCAGTACACGCACCTTGTATAGAATCTCCTAACTCCTTGAGGAGATCTCTCTGTAATCTTGTGAAGTGAGTGAGATTGTTCAATGATCGAAGGGTAAATGCCGCTGAACTAAAGATACGCTTCCCAAATCTGTCCATCTGTCAAGAATCCTTATTTGGTGGATGAACAGAGGAAGAAGTCTCTGCCAGCTCCTTCTTTGTGGCCGCCGCCACCACCATGGCATCTATGGGAATGCCCTTAGACAAAAACTCTTTACCAGGAGGGGCAGACAGAAACTTATTAGGTCTCCTGGGGACTGGCTCCACGGCATCAGGAGTATCCCACACCTTCCGACTAACTAGATCCATCAGTTCGTCAAAAGGTGGAGACACCCAAGAGGCAGAAGGTTGAGACCCAAAAGCCTTCAGGTACACCAACTCCTCATCAGAAAGGTTGACAGTGGGCCAGTTGCACCTCTGCTTAAGAATCTCCAAGATATCCACGAAAGAGACATCATCAGAAGATGACTTGGGGGACACTTCTGACTCCTTGAGGTCAGTGTCCCAATGGCAAGGACTCATCCTGGGAGTCAACATGCTTCCTCTTACATAGCCTCTTCCAGGGAGGCTCCTCTAAGGGACATTCAGGGAAGGCCTTGGAAGAGTGGGGGCCACCAGTCGATGGCTCCTGAGGCTGAGGGTCTCTGCTGTCTCCGGAGAGAGTAGGGGCTGAAACTGAAGTGAGTGCTCTCGGGGGAAGAGTGCTGGTACCACTGGTACGGGCTGGACAATGAGACAGCATGCTCATCATCTCAAATGCCGACCTCTCCAGCTACAAAGACCTCCCCTGCTCCGAAGAGACAAAGGTTGACATTGGAGCCAGAGCCGTCGGCTCCAAGATAGATGCAGAGTCCAAGCTCACCCTGGCCAACGCATTGAGAGGAAGGCGCAGAACCGAAGATCGATTCCAACCCTTCCTGTCAGTGCCGACAGGACAGCTTCGACCCCTGGACACGACGGACGGCACCTAGCGTGTCGGAGCTGAACCCGGCTCCAAAGCAGAGACAAAGGGAGTTGGAACTAATACCTCCAGTGCACCAAGCACTCCGGCTCCGAAGGGCCAACATGGCTCGGAGGAGGAATAGCAGACAAGGGCAAAGCTGGATCGAGTGGCTCCGGAGCCGACTAGGTCAGAGCCAACAATAATTTTGGTAAGGCAGACGACTTCAGGAGTCTCAACACTACCCTCTCCACATCTTCTTCCGAATGGCTCCTGGACGACCTGGAAGACATTGTAGGGGATCTTGACCTAGGGGGCACGGGAGACTTCAGTAACATGGAAACCAAAAGGGAATCCACAGACCAGCTCCAAGTAGCAGATTCAGTTGCTGATTCAATTGGTTCAGAGGTCGGCTCCGAAACACTTGGAACCGAGTCTGACACCACAATGGTGCTTCCTTCAGCGCCGAAGGCAGTGGAGTCGAGGAGGCACATTTTGACTGTTTAGAAGGCGGCTCCGAGACACCAGCCGGCGCTGGAGAAGGCCTTTTTGAAGACTTAGATTTGCCAGACTTGGAGGACGCCGAAGAACTGGATAGAACTTCCTCAAAAGATGGTTTTAGTAGACCCTTGAGTATAAGCATGTTCTTTCTCTCCTGTAACACCCTAAGAGAGAAAGCATGATTCCTGCAGGTGGATGGCCCCTAAACAGTAGACACAGCTACTGTGGCCATCCGTTAAAGACATCTTTTGGGAGCATTTCATGCACTTCTTAAAACCCGAAGGTGTGTACACACACACACGCACGCGCACACACACAAACACACACACACACACACACACACACACACACACACACACACACACACACACACACACACACACACGGAAGAATAAGAAGAAGGGGAGAGGACTAGGTCCTCTAACTAAAACGGGTTTAGCCCTACAGAAAGAAGTACCAAGAGGACTAGGTCCTCTAACTTAAATGGGCCTAGCCCGGTGGAACAGAAAGCTAGGTCTTCTAATTTAAACAGACCAGAAAACTCACACATTCAGAAAACTGTATATAACTCTATGTGGTAACAATTTGAAGAAAATAACTAACGTACTAAGGGAGGAACTCCAACCCTTAGTAAATAACCAGCGGATCCCCGCCAAAAATACAATCTCAGATTAAGGAAACTAAGCTGCCAATAACGGTCTAGAAAAAAACAGAATAAAAGGAGCCCCTGTTAACTAGCAGCGGAAAACCGCCACAAACTACCTGATAAGTAAAACAGCGCTTACAAAGAACTCTAAACTGGCACAGAGGATACCAGACTAACCACAAGTTTAAGCTAAGAATGCACCAAAAAGGGCAAACAACACTACTGCCTAGGATAATAGCACCTTACAACACAATATTAACTGTAATGCAAAATTTAAATAGAAAATTTTCGAATTTTAGCCAGAACCAAGAGAAGCACAACTGAACTCGTCGACGAGGCAAACGAGATCTGGGGTTTGTACTGGAGCGCTATGGGATACCTTCTTAGCCATGAGCCAACCAGAAGTCTTTGAGCTTGTAAACCGGCCGTCTCAGATCCGAACCCATACGTAAAAATGAAGGTGAGATTGGACTACACAACATCAACACATATGATTTACATATAACATTTTTTACATAGAGGAAAATAAAAAGGTGGTCTTAACTTTTTATGAAAGTATCATAAAGAAGGAAAAGGAAAATGCTGAGAATGAAAGGTAAAACATGGAGTAGGAGTTATGGGCAAGACACTGTAATGACAATGGTAGAAGAGTATGTAAACAAATGTATACCTAGGGCCCAACTGTAAAAGTCTTGTTCTCAGTGTAAATGACCAGATTAAGTCATTTAACAGGTCTTTTGGAGTTTTGTAATACTTTGAACAAATTAGGAAAGTGAGGTATTGTTAAAATCATGGAAAAATGGAGAGATGTGGGGATAAGAAATGAAGAAATATGTGAGAGTGCTATTAAGTTTTTACAAAAGAAAGGAGAAAGTGAAGCTAAAAAGAATATGATGTTGAGTATTCTATGAAAATGCAAATTATAAATTATGAACATTTTGCAGAAAACAACTGACAAAGTGGTAGGGGATGTGATACAAGATGGTGTAGTTGGAGTTAAAGATAGGCAGGCCAAACACATGCTAATAATGATTAAGAGACAGCAAACAATTAAAAGAAATAAGAAATGTAACACAGTTGTATGTGATACACCTAAAGAATTTCACACAATAATGAGCATGGTAATAAGTGGATGGTCTTAAAGGAGTATGGACTACAAGATAAAATAAGAAGAGTTTTAAAACTGATTTATAAGACAACAGGAAACGAGGTCTAGGTATAAAGCTGGGAAGGAGACAGCAATGGTGCAAAGAAGTGCTAAGCAAGGCTCTCAGATGGGAAACGTGTTTCTTTTATTAATAATGAATGCAGTTACTACAAACTGTAAAAAATTTGCTGTAAAAGCCATATGAGAAGTAAATGGTGTGGAAATCCCAGTTTTCTTAGTATACGCAAATGAGTTAGTGGTAACAACCAAAAAAATGGTTGGATGAAGGAAGTGTTAAGAAATATTGAAAAAGAGTTAAGAAATGTTTGTTGATAATTAAAGAAAAAAATAAGGGGTTTGGAGACTTAATTAAGACTGGAGATGTTTATTTTTTCATACAAAACATCAGTGATTTTGGTTTTACATTTGGAAAAAGGAAGTTTTCTAGAAGAGCAATAGCAGGAACTATTAGAAACAAAGCTGGTGGAAAGTAAGAAGAAATCTTTTTAAATATCTTTCATTATATCTGATACACTCACATATATTAGGAAATTTATGCTATTTAGGCAGATTATATAAATACTCGGTGAACTATAACAAAGAAACAGTGGGAGTATAATTGGAATAATACAGCGATCTGGACTAAATCCCATAAGGAGAGGCACTAAATACTGTAAAAGGGCAACTGGAGGGCTGTGACTGATATACCCAAATTGTTCATTTAACATAATTACATTTGTTCTGGGTAATACAGAAGATAAAAAGGAGAACTTCTGATATTGTTGGAAATATAAAGCAGTATGGGCTGAAATCAGAAATGGAAAAAGAAAGACATACTATGAAAAGACAGAAATGAAACAATACGCCAATAAAATGAAGTTAGGGAAAAACAATATAACAAAAGAAATGGAAGTTAGGATAAGGTTATGACCAGTTATTAAATTAAAGTTTGGGAGAAATTCAAAGAAGAGGCAAAACTATAAAGGAAAAGCAAGTAGAATTTTAAAAATCTGTGTGAGGCATCATATTTTTTATGGCGGTCATTACCGAAAAATTTATCAGTGAACGGTCAAATCTAGTAAAAACAGTTACGTAAAAGACTGTGCACATTATGGTACCATACATTACTGGAATGTAACAGAATAAGGATTTTTTTGAGAATATTTAAGGAGGAATATAATTTTGAATACATTAAACTTTTTGGTTATGAATTTTATTACCTAAGAAAATATGAAAAAAATATCTAAGAATGTTGAAGACCAAATACTACTTGGGACTTTGTGGAACTGCTGATTAGAAGAAGTGCAATACAATGTGTGACTAACGGGATTTATTAAGAAGAATAAGAAGATGGCCATGGAAGAAGGGGTAGGGTTAAAAGATAACAATATAAGAATGAATACTGCCTTCGAAACTAGTTATATTTGTAAATTGTGTTACGTGTATATATTAATATGCTCTTTTCAGTAAGTGCTATGGGATCATTTACATCTGCCTCAGCCACTACCAACTCACTCAGATGGGACCTCGGTATAACATACCATCCAAAGGATAGCACACTATGCTGTAGTGAAGCATCAGTACTGGAAAATGAATACAAGTATTTCTATGGGAATAGAAATCAACAGCCTAATAATCTTTCAACATCAAAAGTGACTGTACTACTTGCTTAGTCATGGGCACTTATCAAGATATGTAAACTCCCCCCAGATGCAAAATATCATCTCCAGGTTGACCAATTTGCCTTTAATATCTTCATTACCCGATATGGCCCTAGGTCATTTGAGTCTTCACAGGATTATTTCTGATACAGCAGCCCCTGACACTGCATCCACAGCATCAAATAAATATTTCAGTGCATGAGCTGCTACAGGCATGACTTTTCTTTTTTTATTAAAGGAACACTCCACAATAAAATTCAGAGATGTATTTTTCAGTATATTTTGTTTTCTGAGCTACTTTAATGTATCAGAATGATTCATATGTTTCTTGTAAAAGTTTATACTTTCCCACAAAATGTCTCTCGTACAGCCTACCACATTAACATAACCTTGTTTTACTGCTTAAACTTCTTCTCAGAATCATTTTCAAGTCCTTTTTATATAAGTCATGCTAGAAACAAGAAAAGTACACTTTTGTACCTACCATAAATGTAGATGTTCGAGTGTATACCCTGCTGTGGGACCGCCTGATGGCAGGATAACCCAAGTGTGATGACTGCAGCAGGGTAACATGATGAACATCTGGTGTGTTTTCCTGTTCTACTGACATACATTGGCAGTAATGTGAGTCACAGGCATCATACACAGCTTAAAGGAGTATTTCCCTTTTTCCCCAGAAAAGATGTGTTTCTCTCAAAGTTTATTTTAATAGCAGTTATACAAATTCAGCCAAAGAAAGTAGCAAAACTGCAGGTTTTTATGAGAATATCAATCTGTAGGCCTACAAGTTTAGACAGATTATCCTCTGCAGTCCTACTCAGGTGTTAAATCTACCACTGTAATCCAGGATCTGTTAACTGACATTTCCAATAACTTATTCTGCTGTTAGTCAGTATTGCAGTAGGAAGATGAATGTATCTTTTTTTCTGAATGTTGGAGAAATGTGCTCGCTGTTTTAGTGCATAAGTATTTTACAACTCAGTATATTGGCTTTGTCCTTACAGTGCAGCACAGTACAAAAGAGGTGCAACCATCTGTACTTTAATTTGTATTGTTACATGATTTTTAAACGAGGCACAGATATCTTTACGCATTACATTTTCCTACTTCTGTTGCATTTCTACCCCTTTGCTATACTATAGCAAACTAACCCTGCATCTAAACCACAATCCTTGAGCAAGATATATTAATAGTTTGCACTGTATATGTGACAAACACTACTTTTTTTATAAAAATGCTACAGTTACAGAAAAAAGCATGCCTCCAAGTTTATAACCATACAAAAAATGTGGTCAACTATGTGCACTGATAAAGTTTCTCTTTTTCTCTGCAACCAAAGCAATAGAAAATTTTTCCATAACACTGTCCACATTTTCTAATAGAAGTTGCTGATATCAGCAACACTGAGGACTGCCTGTGAAAGACTGTGGACAATACCTGACAGGACAAAACAGAAGTTATGTACTTAACATAATGCTAGATCCTTTCATCCTAGTTCACCCAATATGACTGATGGTTATCAAGTTGCAAGTTGGATACAATCTAACCCTGCTAGCACTCCAAGCATCAAGCTCCTTTAAGATCCACACCCCCTTCCTATAATCCTCTAGGTATAATTCTTCTCACAAGTTTGCAGACTAGCAGTAGAAGGCTATGACTGTTACAGGAATGTTGGAGAGTCGGGTAGAAGGGCTTTATGATAGTCTGCAGGGTTCTCAGTATAACAATTTCTAAGGTGGATTGAGGGTGGGTTGTACTGCTTGGAGAATAATGAAGGGATCCAGCATTATGGAAAGCACACAACTTCTGTATCCTTACCATACTGTCCATCCGATCTGACTGATGGGTCAAAGTCCCATGCTACACTTGGCTGGTATCATAACAAGATGTCCTTCATGACTGTTGCTCCAAATGAGGTCTTAGACCTGGACAATATATCTAATTTGAAATGTCTGAGCAACTTAGACCAACATGCTGCACTAAGTTGCTGCACCACAGATTTCATCCACAGAGGAATTCCTTTAAAGGACTGTGGATGTTGTGAGTAATCTTACTACATGCTCCTTTTGTATACTTGGCAGAGGCTTAATTTACGAAGAGCATACAAATAAAACGCAGCCAGTTAGCCATCTGGAAATAGTAACTTTAGATACTTTTTGTCCAAGTTTGTTGGAAGCAAAGGTAATGAGCAACTGTTCATCTTTCCTAAAAGCTATGGTCCTATGGAGGTAGAATCTGAGTTGTCTATGAACTTCTAATGTATGAACAATATACTCTTCCCTGCTAGAATGGTTTGGGGGAAAAAAGCAAGTAAATGTATGGGCTGGTTCAAATTATCATCTGTGGTAATCTTAGGAACAAAGGAAGGATTAGTTTTAAGAGAAACTCTTGCTTTTGTGAAAAATTAAATACAGAGGTCAAGAAGACTAGGCCTATAATTCTGAAACCCTTCTGGTGGATGTTACTCCCACCAGAAAGAGTTTTCCAACAGAGGGATTCTAGCAGTGCAGATAAAGCTGGTTCAAAGGGGAGCTTTAGTCAAGTACAAAACTGACGTCCCACTGTGGAAAAGGATCTTTAGTAGGAGGATGAAGTAGAAAGGGCTTGCACATCTTGTGGGAAGCAATGGAATGGGTATTGATGCTGCTGTGGAAATATGAAATAGAAGCTAATTGAACTTTTACTGATAAGTAACTGGACCCTTGGTGTCTGGTCAACCAACTCCTTGCTTGGATGCCCATAAGGAAAAATGCTTCCACTTGATTTTGAGCACTTTACAACTGGATTCATTTTGAGACGCAGAAAAATGCAAGTTATATTCTGGAATAAGAACAGTTTTTTTGGCTATTAATGAAGCTGGAGAAGCTAAGCAATTAACTTTAGGTTGAGTAAGTCCGGGTGAGACTGACCACACAGATGAGATAGGGGAACTAGAAGCCAAGGGGGCTGCATTCAGTAATGCCTGAAAAAGGGAAACGATATTGTCATGGCCAACATGGGGCAATGAAAATCATCTTGGCTTTGCATGCTGCTGTTTTAACATAAACACTACTAAAGGTTATAATTCAGGTTGCAAAAAACAGAACGAGGGAGAAAGAAGTGAGGAATTGATTATTTTATAAAATTTCCCCTTTCTTTATTCTCATTGTAAATCGTGGACTAAAAATGGTTGTCAAAGAACAAACAAAATTCTGGTCCTAAAAGAAGTACTAGGGAGGAATTACTTTCAAAATTTACGTAACATTTATCCCTCTCTTTGTAAAGAAAGTCAACTAAAGTAATTTTCTCATGAAGGGAAAATTGTCCAATAACCATACCCTAAGTAGATAGTGGCAAATCAGCTAACTTAAATAGTAAGACACCACAATCTAAAAGACTGTTGAGACTCAGCCATTTATGCAATGTATTACCCTTGCAGCAGTACAAACTATGAACCTCATAAAACACCTAACATAATGAACTTGCAGCACCATGTAAGTGTACAATAAAAACATTTGGCAGACATTATTAGCTTTATTTTATCACTGAAAAGAACCCCTGGAGAAACAGGCAGGTTGCTAATTTTTGTACATGCACTCCCAGTACAAGGCTGTCATTTAAGCCAAGCTTTGAACAACATATACTTAGACACTGCCTCAGAGAATCCTAATATCCCGGCCTAAAGGAAAGGAGACTTCAAAAATCATCTGCTTAGCAGATTTAGCCCACAGATCAATCCACTTCCAGAACAATGTAAGATCTGAACCAATGAAAATCACATGCATATATAAGATAAACATTTCTAAAGTATTAAAAAGGTAGGGGGGAAAGTACAGTTTTGTACCTACCATAAATGTAGATGTCCGAGAGGAATGCATCTGCAGTCTTTACAAATGGGTTGTCCTGTCGTCAGGCAGCCCTTTGGTTGGCCGGATTCCAAAGTCTGGGTCTGGCTTCGGCTGGTGTCGCACTTCACCCGACGTCATTGCGGCAGTTATTCGGGTATAAAGGCATCAGCCGACGCCATTTTCCTCGGTGTTTCTTGCCCCAGATGCCAGGTGCCCTCTTGGATGGCTAAATTTGGATAAATGTCAAAGTTTCCAAATAGTAGAGAGCAAACACACAAAATAAGCATGTATGTACATATATATAAACAAATACACCATAATAGATCCCCCCCAAGCTAGCTGAAGATTGGCAAATACCCTAGGAGTACCTCAGAGGGGAAGGAGGGTGGGTAATCCTGACTGCAGATGCATTCCTCTCGGACATCTACATTTATGGTAGGTACAAAACTGTACTATGTCCTTCAAGGATGCATCTGCAGTCTTTATAAATGGGTAAAATACCATAGCTAAACTAGGGGAGGAGGGAATGAGAAGATATTATGGTGTAGTTAGGATCCCTTGCAAAACAGCAGTGGCAAAACCAGCACGGGATCTAGAGTATAGAGGTAAGTTATAATGCTTGGCAAATGTATGCACGGAGGTCCAAGAAGCAGCCTCTATAATGTCCTTGGTAGCCACTCCTCGTAAGAAAGCTGTGGTAGTGGCAGTAGCCCTTGTGGAGTGAGGCCTGATGTTCTCTGGAGTTTTCTTTCCATGGTAGGAGTAACAAAATCTAATGCAATTTCCTATCCATTTGGAGATTGTCTGTTTAGAAATTGGTTTTCCTTCCTTTCCTGTTGCATATGCTACCAGAAGCTGGTCAGTTTTTCTATTGTTTTTTGTCCTGTCCAGGTAGTAGCGTAATTGTCTGTGTACATCCAAGGTATGTAAGAGCTTTTCTCCCCTGTTCTGTGGGTTGGGGAAGAATGTAGGAAGGTGGATAGCCTGATTTAAAGAGACTCTGGATACCACCACCTTAGGCATAAATGTAGGATTTGTTCTCATGGACACTCTATCTTGATGGAATATCAGGAAGGATTGCACTGCCATTAATGCCTGTAGTTTAGAGACCCTTCTTGCTGAAGTTATTGCCAGCAGGAAAGCAGTCTTCCAGGATAAGTATTGTAATTCTGCTGTTGCTGCTGGTTCGAAAGGAGGAAGAGTCAGTTTTTCTAGCACAAAGTTCAAGTCCCATGCTGGCAATGGAGGTTTCCTGGGAGGTTTTACATTTTTAATTCCTCTCAGAAACTGTCTGAGCAGAGGATGCGAGACGACAGGAGGATCCAAGCTGTATTCTGCTGAAATAGCTGATGCATGTATCTTGATGGAAGAATAGGACAGGCCTGTATGGAAGAGCTCCGCCAAGTACTCCAGGATGTTGGCTATGCTCACCAGTGTCACATCTTGCCCCTTTGCAGTACTCCAGATGAGATATCTTTTCCATTTTGCTGCATAATTCTTTCTTGTTGAAGGTCTACGAGCCTCCATGATTATGTCTTTAACCCTTTGGGATAAATTTGGGTTAATTGCTGTTATGTAATGTTCCAGGCAGTTAGCTGCAGAGTTTTTAGGTTTGGATGCAGGATGTTGTAGTTGTTCTGTGTTAGCAGTAATGGGATCAGGGGCAGTGTCCATATTTGTTCCCGGGACATGCTCCTCAGCAGTGGATACCAATGTTGTCTTGGCCAATCTGGGGCTATCAGGATGATCCTCGGACGCTCCTCTTTGATCTTCAGAAGCACCTTGTGCATCAAAGGAAGTGGTGGGAATGCGTATGCTGTCAGGTTTTTCCAACTGAAAAATAGGGAGTCCACCTTCCAAGCAAGTGGGTGGTAAGTCCTTGTGCAGAATTTCTTCAACTGGTGATTGAATGGGGATGCAAACAAGTCTATTTGTGGTAATCCCCATTCTCTTGTGATGGTTTTGAAGATGGCCGGATGCAACATCCATTCGTGGGCATCTGTTGTAGTTCTGCTTAATATGTCTGCTAGAATGTTCTCCTTCCCTGGTACATAAATTGCCTGTAACTGAATGTTGTAGCTCAGAGCCACATCCCATAGGTCCAGTGCCAGCCGGCATAGAGGGTATGAGTGTGTGCCTCCCTGTTTGTTGATGTACCACATAACTGTGGTGTTGTCTGTCCTTATCATCAACTGGCCTTCTTGGAGAAAAGGTCTGTATGTCTGGATTGCCAATTTTGCTGCCATCATTTCTTTTAGATTTATGTGCAGATGCAGCTGGTCTTGAGTCCGTAGGCCTTGAATGCACTTGTCCATCATGTGTGCCCCCCAACCGAGGTCTGAGGCATCTGTCGTGATGGTTTGTCTTGGTTGACTTTTGCAGAAGGGCAATCCTGTGTTTGATTGGCAGGCCTGAGCCCACAATAGGAACTCTTGCTTCAGGCATGGGATCATTGGAATTTTGGTTTCTAGGCTGTGCTTGTGCTGGGACCACAAATTCTTTAGGTACCACTGTAGCTTTCTCATATGCAGCCTGGCATGAGGGACCAGTATTATGCAGGATGCCATGAAGCCTAGAGCTTGTAGCACTTTTCTTGCAGTTAGATGGTTCTGCTTTGTTAAAGCCAAGAAGTAGAGAGGAAGTTGCTCTTTCTTTTCTGCAGTTAGAAATGCCATTCGTTTTGATGTGTCCAGTTCTGCACCCAGAAAAGTTATTCTTTGGGATGGAATCAGCCTTGACTTTTTTGTATTGACTGTATATCCCAGGGCTTGCAGCAGGTAGATGACTCTTTGTAAGTCTTCTGTTAGTTTGTTTTGTTGTCCGCTTGTATCAGGCAGTCGTCCAGGTAGGGATAGATTTGAATCCCTGAAGTCTGCAATGAGCGATTACTGATGCCAGGCATTTCGTGAACACTCTGGGCGCAGTAGATAAGCCAAAGGGCAATGCTGAGAATTGATAATGCTCTGATCCTGCAAGAAATCTGAGGTATCTTCTGCAAATTGGTCTTATGGGGACGTGCAGGTATGCCTCCTTGAGATCTAGAGTTACCAGCCAAGACTCCTTGCCCAGCATGGGAAGAAGCTGCTGTAGGGTCAGCATTTTGAATTTTGGAACAATGAGGAATGTGTTTAAAGCGGACAGGTCTAGAATAGGCCTCCATTTGTTTTCTTTTCTTGGTACCAGGAAGAGTCTGGAGTAAAATCCCTTCCCTTGCTCCATAGATGGTACCTTTTCCACAGCTCTCATTCTTAATAATTGAGATATTTGTTTTAGAGCTTCTGTCCTTTGAGTAGGTGAAAGGTTTGGCATTCCTCTCTTTCCTGGTAGAGTATGGAAATGTAACCTGTAACCTTGGACTATAGTTTGCAAAATCCATGTTTCTCTTGTAATGCAGTGCCAGTTTCTTGAAAATAAGGTTAGCTTTCCGCCTAAGGGTGCTTCTAGTTGTTCTCTGGTAGGCGGTGCCACCGCCAAGTCACTGTGATTGAGTTGTTGTAGTGGTGGTGGCTGTATCCGTGCCTCGTTGGTTGTTACCCTGCCACTGGCGACCCCTGTAGGCACCCCTGGATTGGTTTCTGCCTCTAGAGCGCCTATTCCTGCCTCTTTGTGCCTTAGAGGAGTCCGGAAAGGACCAATTCTTGGAGGGCCAGTTCCTGCTAAACCTTGGAGGTTGAACTTGTAAGAAATCTTTCACTGTTTGCACAGATTTTGCTTTCTCTTCCATCTTTTTTAGTACCTGCTGTGCAGGGGAACCAAATAAATTGACCTTGTCCATAGGTGCATCCAAAAGCTTAGATTTGACGTGTTCTGGTAATGCCTGTTCTTTCAACCATGCATGCCTCCTGATAACTGTGCCAGTCATGGCTGATCTAAAGGAAGCCTCCAGTGCATCATAGCCACATTTTAAAGAATGGTTACTAACCTGCTGTATATTATGTACCATTTCTTGAACATACTTTTTATCTAAAGATTCTTCAGAGGACAGCTTTTTAGTCAACTGGTCAAGCATAAACTCTTGATATTGAAGCATATGAAATTGGCAGTTCAAAGCTCTAGCTGACAAAGTAGCAGAGGTGTAAACTTTTTTACCCCATCTCTCTAAGGACCTGGATTCCCTCTCAGAGGGAGGGGTTTTAGAAGAAGTAGCTGCTACAGCTTTAGGACCCTGGGAGATAGTCTCTGGATCCGCAAAGGAGCCTTATATAAGTGGTGATGAGTGTCCGGGACCCTGTAGTACCTATCGGGCTTAGCAGGAGCCGGAGGTAAAGAATCAGGAGCAGAGCAAGCATCATTAAATGCATCATCAACAACAGGGAGAACTGGAGGTATAGCTAAAGGCCTATGCTGTGGCAAATGTAGAAAGGTCCTAAGCCTTTTCTAGAGTCTGAGAAATCTTGGCCCTGCCACTGAAATTGTTCCCTCATAGCATGCAAGGTTTCCCCAAAGGAAAATTCCTCAGGAGGAGAGGCTGAAGGGATGGACTCCTCAGCATCAGAGTCTTCGTAAGGAGAATAAGAAGCCTCAGGAGGGTCTGTATGTTCTGAGTCATCAGAGGAATCATCTGTGGATACTGGCTCAGGGGGCTCTGCTCTAGGCCTCTTTTCTGGAGGAGGAGAGAGGCCCTGTCTGGATGAGGCTGGGCTCCACAATTAAAGAGATGAGATCCTCAGCCAAAGAAAGCATATGGGAGCTGGTGCTGGGCCTGTGAGAGGGGGGCTTGGCAGGCACAGGTTTTGATGCTTTGGCTGCTTTAGCCCTGGCAAAGGCCTTAATAGACATGGCTGGAGGAGGCCTAGCAGCTCCACGTGCAAGGGTAGAGATATCCAGGGGAATGGTGTCTGATAAATCCTGTGAAACCGCAACAGAAGGTTGGATTTCAGAAGCCGTTTCTACCAGGTTAGAAGAGGCCTCGGTAGAAGGCAAGATATTGGCTGAAGAAAGAACCGCTTGCTCGGTTTCGGCCGAAACCGAGACACTCGTGGTTTGCTTAACCGCGGTTTCGGCCGAAACCGTGGACCGCGAGTGTCGGTCCTTTTCTTTACGTTTTTTGGTTATTTGCGTAGTCGGAGGATCCGACGGCATAATGTAGGCAAAATCGGAGCCGAAAATCTGCTCAGCAAAGTCCGACCGACGTCTAAGCGTCCATCGGTTAAAAGAAGCACAGGCTAGACAAGCTGCTACGTCGTGGTCTGAGCCTAAACAATGTATGCAATAGGAGTGGAAATCTTTATGAGGTATTTGTTTCCCACAAGATAAACAGTTATTAACTTTCTCTGACATCGGCTGAGGCAAGAAAGAGTCCCCAACGGGGTACTTAGCTTTATAGAAGTCTTCGAAGTAGTATTCGGTAGTAGTAATCTCTGGATCTGACCGACCGGCACTTGCGAACAGCTTCTGCTTCGGGCGCCACGCGGCAAGAAAGACTGAGGAAAATGGCGTCGGCTGATGCCTTTATACCCGAATAACTGCCGCAATGACGTCGGGTGAAGTGCGACACCAGCCGAAGCCAGACCCAGACTTTGGAATCCGGCCGACCGAAGGGCTGCCTGACGACAGGACAACCCATTTGTAAAGACTGCAGATGCATCCTTGAAGGACATCTGCAGGTTACCTGCTCAGCATTTAGACACTTTCAGTAATCTGATAAAATAACTTCCAGAAGGCTGCTCAGTTCTCAATTCAAACAGATATGCCAGTAACTGAAAACAGAGCACTTGATGTGGGATCCAAATCCTTTTACTCAAATCCGTTCCTACCCTCTTTTCCACAACTTGACAATTACTTTCATTCCAGTCACAGGTTGGGGAATACACTTTCCATCCCAGTTAGAAAAATGACTATATGAATGAAGTCCTAATTTTAACCAATGGCTTTACAATCTTCAGGCAATCAAATTCAAAATAAGAGATATCTTTTACTAAAAAGCCCAACTTTTTCCCTTAAATAGGAGTGCTTACTAGCCATATCTGAAACCCCTGAGACATCAGCACAGTGACACGTCAGTGGTAGGATAATTAAAATAGTCCTAATGTACTGCTGAAAGGTCACATAATAATTCTCTTGACATTTTAGTTACACTGAAGACTGAGCCTCTCATTACTAATCTCACTTCTTTCACAACAGACTGTTCACATTTATTTCACAATGTTCATGTTCACACTTACTTGACAATTTTCTATGACGTACACAAGTAACACCACAATACTGCAGGAAAAAAAGAGAATTTAAGCCAAACACTGTACCTAGCTAACAAACTATACCCAGTACACTACAGTTTTAGAAAAGAATATCTCCACTGACTTTCATTTTCTTAGCTACCCGAGAATGGCTACAATCTGTCCAGAAAATTAATTACGATTTGATACTAGTAGATACCCCCAAACAGGGGTAACAATTTCACTCTTTAGTATTAAGCCTGATACGAGAACACGATGTTTCCTTTGCACATTTCATAAGGGCACAGATCAGGAGGTAACAACCTTATACAGTCTCTCCTGGAAAAAAAAATCGCACACACACACACACATAGATATATATATATATATATATATATACACACACACATAGATATATATATATATATATATATATATATATATATATATATATATATATATGAGTGTGTGAACATATATATTGGACATATATATTACACATGTACACAGAGATAGAAATATATAGGTTGTCTGTCAGATGCTTGACGTGACCTGTACAGAAACTGCTAATGCCGACATAACATCGACACTCACAATGCCAGAAACATAGTAGGTCGAACTCCTGGACTTGCCTCTCCCTCTTTTGATCCATATTACACCTTGTTTGTGGGTCTGCAGTACTAGGGACATTTGGGATTCAGTGTGCTATGCTGTTCTGGGCTTCCAGCATTGTGTCGATGTTATGTCGCCATTACAAATTAGACAAACCAAATATATTATATAAACCACATATGCACATGGATTCCTTCCTGAAAATGAAATAGTCAGCAAGACCTCAGAGAATTAAGCAACTATGTCTTACTCAAAAACACACTTCACCTTTAGTTACACCCTTTAAAACACTCTCACAAGTAAATGCAATTTTTTGAATGTCACTTGGTTGAAAACTAATGGCCAAAAAGGCAAAAAGCTTTTTTCAAGCCCATCCCCCTGCACCACCATGTGCAGGAAGGCTTTCACATCCAGCTTATATATTCCAATTCCATGGTCGCAAAACCGAGGGGGGAAAAGTGCAACCTCAATAATCACCAAAAGCCACTTTTGGCCACTAATATATGACCAAATGGCATTTGAAAACAGTCTGTTCAGCAGACTGACAGGCTCCCAAGTACTCTACCTTTTTTATTTGCAAAAGAAAACACATCAAGATTAGATAATAAAAAAATCTACTTATCAACTGCCCAAAATAACAAACAGCAAAGTAAAATAGCTGAGAAAATTTCATTCAAGTCCCTCCATACAGGGAGGATGGCTTCCATCTTTTTTTTTTTCCTGAGACAGTTATTTGGCCAACTGATAAAGGTAGCAGCCAGGGACCACATCAACTGCTTGAAGAGCCTGAGTCCAGCTTACTCATATTATGAATTCCAGGACAGACAGACAGATAGAGAATGGGAGTAAAAGAATACTTCTCCACTGACAAAGGTCCCATAACTACTTGAGAAATGGGCATGCTGTCACAGTCCATTTATCTTTCATAGGACAGGCATTTTCCAGGAAAGATTTTTTTCTTTGCCATCCCTACAATGGGAACCGTTTCAATGTGTCAGTACCATAATGAGGTCCCCAGGCTGACATCTTCAAACTACAGCCTTAGGTTTCATCACTGACAGACACAAACATTGGACTCAGCTCACAACACTCCTTCACCACTATATCGTTCACAATCATACTCTCAGGAGACTTTCTCAGTTTGCTTACTCCTCTATATCTTCTGAAAGACTTTGGGAGGAAACACAGGATTCCATTGAGCCTAAAGGTCCCTGGTACTTAATCTGGACTGTTAAGTCTTCACCGGGACCGGCCTTTGGTCAACTGGTGCCCTAGGCAAAAGGGCTCCACAGCGCCCCAGTGTCCCCATCCTGGTCTACATACACCATCCAGACTACTGAAAAAGTGCCTCTGCTACACCAGCACCCTAGGCGGCTGCCTAGTTGGCCTATGCCTAAGGCCGGCTATGGTCTTCACCAACAGGGGTCCTCTATCTGCTCTTGACAAAAAAAATCTTTCTGGACTGTTTCCTCTCCAATTTAGTCTTTTTATCTTACAAAATAATGGTATGGAGAGATTTTCATAGCACTGCAGTTTGGCAGCACTGCTAAACCTTGCATATGGTCACAGGTATATACAACACAGTACTTCCCTGTACAGTATTATTTTTTTTTCAGGAAAAGGTGCTCCGGCATGATCTGCCTACTGCAGATATCTTTTTTTATGGATTTAAGTGAGAAAAAAAAATTAGGTAATTCCACTACATCTGAAATCAGACTAATGAACCCTAACAGCCAAATACCACAAAAGGGCGTGGGAATCCTGCCAGACCACCAAGCTTTGCTAGATGACTAAGACCCCGACTAAAAAGTTAATGTACAGAATGAGTTTGCTGAAACTAAATATGTGCATTTTAAGTAACGGACATCCTGTAATCTGGGTTCACAGATGCTATGTGCAGGGTAAAAGGGCATGTATGCCTTGAACCACAAAAAGTGAGAAACCAGGCATTAGAAGGATGTAATCAAGCCTTCCAATCAATGCACAGGTCTCCTAGAAGTAAGGTCCACTTTTTGTATTTTACTGCAAGAGCATACATTACTTTTCTAACTAGTGGCTTTGAAACATACCAGGTTCTGCAGTTCAGATTCACCTAAAGCTATACTCTGTGTTATGCTCTGTACTACTGCTTTTTTGCAGGAAAACTTTCCATGAAATATCTTCCAAAAACAAAGGAAATTTATATCCAGAAAGAAACGAATGCAAAAGATCAGTCATATGAAGAGTTAAGTCTTAAAGATCTTGCATCCATGATTCTCCAGTGCTTGACCTTTGTGTTTCATGTCCTTGTTTTTTGGAAGTGTCACAGGAGAACTGTTCATGCTGAAGCGTATTACCCTTCCTCAGAGTAGGGGATGAGTATCAGGCACGTTAACCTCGATGCCCTGACATGACCTTCTGTGTTTTTGCAGTCGATCTGTTCTGGCAAAATTCTGAAATTAAAAAAAAAAAAAAAAAAAAAAAAAAAAAAAAGGGCTAGTACATAACAGCTTAAAGTTTTGAAAATTTTAAAGCAAGTTTCTAACAATGAGAAAAATTTAACTCTTAGTAACACATTGTTCCCATATTGACCTGCACATTTCATCAGCAACACATAGCATGAACAAACACAAATACAAATAAAGTATAGTTGCGTATATTTACTATAAATGTAGATGTTCGAGTGTATTCACTGTTGCAGTCATCACATTTGGGTTATCCTGCCAGGGGTAGCCCTCAGTCGGCCTGAATACCAGAGGCTTAGTATTTCTGTGTCGGTTGCTGTCGCTCCAGGACTGACGTCAGGTCATCAGAGGTATAAAAACAGGCAGCCGACACCATTACATCTGTTTTTCTTGCCCTGTCAAGAGCCCCCAACAAGAGCTAAGTTATGGTGGGAGAACACCACCAGTAGAAAGTAAATACCAAAATTTCCTTGTACGGTGAGAGAGAGAGACAGAGACAGAGAGACAAGGGGGATGGAGGGAAGGAAACCAGGACTGCAACAGTGAATACACTCGAACATCTACATTTATGGTAATGGTATGGTACACAACTGTACTATGTTCTTCGTGTTTCACTGTTGCAGTCATCACATTTGGGTTGATTCCCAAAGCTGAAGAAAAGGGTGGAGGCAGTCAAAAAGACTGGGGGCTGGCTAGGATGCCCTGCAGGACTGCGGTGGCAAAGCCTGCCCTGGATTTGGAGAAGATAGGCAGGTGGTAATGCTTGGTGAAGGTATGTACAGATGTCCATGTTGCAGCCTCCAGTATGTCCCTAGTGGGGACCCCTCTGAGAAAAGCTGCAGAGGTGGAGGTTGCTCTGACGGAGTGTGTCCTGACCCCCTTTGGGGGTGGTTTCCCGTGCTGTTTGTAGCAGAAATGGATGCAGTGAGCTATCCATTTGGCGATTGTTTGTTTGGATATGGCCTTGCCCTCTGCTCCTGCAGTGAAGCTGACTAGCAATTGATCAGTTTTTCTAAAAGATTTAGTCATGTCCAGGTAGAATCTGAGCTGTCTGTGCACATCCGGAGAGTGCAGAATCCTTTCCCCCTTGTTTTGTGGGTTAGGAAAAAAGGTGGGCAAATGAATGGATTGGTTGAGAGCACCACTGGACACCACTTTAGGCATGAAGGTTGGGTTAGTCCTGAAGGAGACCCTGTCAACATGGAAAATGATGAAGGCCTCTACAGCCATAAGTGCTTGTAGCTTTGATACTCTTCCAGCTGAAGTGATGGCCAGAAGCAAGGCTGTCTTCCAAGAGAGAAATTTAACTCTGCTGAAGCTGCAGGTTCAAAGAGGGGCAGGGTGAGCTTTTCCAACACAAAGTTAAGGACCCATGCTAGGGTAGGTGCTCTTCTGGGTGGCCTTAAGTTCTTAGCCCCTCTTAGGAACTGTTTGATGAGAGGGTGTGAGAAGAGAGGACGCTCTGTGCCGAAATGAGCAGAGATGGCTGAGGCATGAATTTTAATAGAAGAGAAGGATAGACCCCTGTGTAGTAGGTCTGCCAAGTAATCCAGGATGAGAGGTAGGGAGGGCTGTGCTGTTCCGGCTCCCTTAGCCTGGATCCAGGTGCAAAAGATTTTCCACTTGTTAGCATAGGATTTAGTGCTGGGCTGTCTGGCCTCACATATAACATATAGAACTTGTTTGCTTAGGCTGGCAGCTTGAGGAGAGGTCAGGGAATAAGCCAGGCTGCCAGGTTGAGGGTCTGCAATTGGGGACGCATGAATTCCCCATTTCTATGGGTTAGGAGTGTTGGGACTTGAGGTAGGTGCCATGGTGGCAGGGGTGACAGGCTGCGCAGCAGTGGGTACCAGTGCTGGCATGGCCAGTCTGGGGCAAATAGGATTGCCCTTGGTTTTTCCTCCTTTATTTTGAGCAGTACCCTTAAAATGAGTAGTGGGGGGAAATGCATAGACAGAGAGGTTTATCCACTAGAAGGATAGACTTTGCTGTGAGGTTCCCTGGTGCAGAATTTGCTAAGCTGATGATTGGAATGGGAGTCAAATAGGTCAACCTTTGGGCTGCCCCATTTTTGGGTTACAAGGGTGAAGGTTCTGTGGTCTAGATGCCACTCATGTGGGTATAGCAGGTTTCTGCTTAAGTTGTCTGCCACAGAGTTTAAAGAGCCTGGCAGGAATTGTGCTAGCAGGTGTAAATGCATGGCTGAGGCCATGTGCCAAAGTGTCATGACGAGCCTGCAGAGAGGATAAGACTGAGTCCCTCCCTGCTTGTTGACATACCACATCACTGTGGTGTTGTCTGTTTTGATCAGTAGAGGTCTGGAAGTTGTCAGGGTGTGCTCTCTTTTTGGTTGATGTGCAGATGTATTTGATTTGGACTCCATTGGCCGTGAGTGCACCTGCCGTCCAGGTGAGTACCCCAGGCATAGTCTGATGCATCTATGGTGAGGGTCTGAGCGGCGTGGGGTTGTGAGAAGGGAAGTCCCTTGTTGTGGTTGCATACTGCTGCCCACCAAAGAAAATCTTTCCTTAGACAAGGTATCATTGGTATGATAGTTTCCAGGTCTTGAGAGTGCTGACACCAAAGGCTTTTTAGGTACCATTGTAGTTTCCTCATATGCAGTCTGGCATATGGAATGACTAGAATACAAGAGGCCATGAACCCTACAGCTTGCAGTTAACTGGGTTCTGGTGGCTAGTTGAGAGAAGTGGTCTGTCAGGTAGGCTTGTTTTTCTGGAGTAAGGAACGCCATCTGGGAAACTGTGTCCAGGCTTGCTCCCAGGAATACAATTCTTTGTGCGGGGTCAAGCTTTGATTTCTTTTTGTTGATAACATACCCTAGGGAGGTGAGTAGGTCCTTTACAAAGGTCAGGTGCTGTAGCAGCTTTTCCTGACTGTCTGCCTGAATCAGGCAGTTGTCTAAGTATGGAGAAATTTGAATGTTTCTTTGTCTGCAAAAAGCAATGGCAGGAGCCAGACATTTTGTGAAAACTCTGCGAGCAGTAGATAAGCCAAAGGGAAGCGCAGAGAATTGAAAGTGCATAGATCCTGCCCTGAAATGTAGGTATCTCCTGCATGATTCTTTGATTGGGATGTGGAGGTAGACCTCTTTTAGGTCTAGGGTGGCTAACCAAGCATCCCTGGAAAGTGTAGGTAGAAGCTGCTGGAGGGTGAGCATTTTGAATTTTGGTATCACCAGAAAAGTGTTTAGAATGGATAGATCGAGGATGGGGCACCATGTGCCCTCTTTTCTGAGTACCAGGAAGAGTATGGAATAGAAACCTTGGCCTATCTGTTCTGCAGGAACATGCTCTATTGCCCTCATGGAGTGCAGGGAAAGGACTTGCTTTTTGGCCTCTTCCCACTGGTTTGGAGGAAGATCTGGGAACCCTTTTGGGGTTGGAAATAAAATCTGTATCCCTGGGACACTATGTTGAGGACCCAGCAGTCATTGGTAAGGGTGGCCCAGTTGTTTTCAGTTTTCCTCCTACGGGCATGAGCAGGTGGGCAGAGGGAGGGGGTGGCAGTGTAAAGTCATTGTGAGGTCTTACCATAGGGAGGTGGTTTTGCACTCCCTGTTTTTGTAGAGTAGGAACTCCACTGCTTAGATCTCTGCATATCCTGGGGCTGTTGTCGGGTGGGTCTGCTTCCCCTGGGTCTGGGCTGAGCTGGCCTGGAAAGGGCAGGAAAGGACCAGTGCCCGGAGGGGTAGTTCCTACTGAACCTCGGTGGCAGTACCTGTAAGACGTCTTTAACTGTCTGTATAGATGTAGCTTTTTCTTCCATCTTTTTTAAGACCTCTTCTGCCTTGGTGCCAAATAAGTTGTCTTTGTTCAAGGGTGCGTCCAATAATTTTGATTTGACATGGTCTGGCAAGGTCTGTTCCTTAAGCCAAGCATGCCTGCTAAGGACTGAACCAGTGACTGCTGCCCTGCAAGATGCTTCTAGGGCGTCAAAACCACATTGTAAGGTGTGCTTAGTTGCTTGACTTGCAGAATGCATTAACTCTTGTAACTCTTTATTTTCTGCACAAGCTGGAAAAGAAGATACTTTTTGTTTGAGGAGTTCCATGGTATGCTGTTGATATTTCAGCATATGGAACTGACAATTTAATGCTCTAATAGCAACAGTAGCAGAGGTTTATACTTTTTTACCCCATCTATCTAATGCTTGGGAACACCTTTCCGAGGGGGTGGGATTTTTAGCTGAAGTTGCTTTGATTCCTTTAGGTCCTTGAGAGATGACCTCGGGGTCAGCAGAAGGATTTTTAAAAAGAAATTTGTGAGAGTCAGGGACTCTATAATACCTGTCAGGTTTCCTGGGAGCATGAGGGAGGGTGTCAGGAGTCAGACTGGATTCCATAAAGACATCATCCACAACATCCAGGACAGGAGTAATGGCCAGAGGTCTGTGCTATGGTAGATCTAAGAATTCCCTGAGTCTCTTTTTTGACTAAGGATAGTCCTGAAATTCCCACTGAAAAAACTCTCTTAAAGTATGCAGGGTTTCTCCAAAGGAGAAGTCCTCAGGTGGAGAGGCTGAAGGGATGGATTCCTCTGCACCAGAATCCTCATAAGCAGAGAGAGAGTGCATATCTTCATATTCACATACATCAGAGTCATTGGACTCCTGTTCAGATAAAACTACTGGAAACAAGTCTCTTTTTCTTTTGGAAGGGGTAGCCTGGCCTCCCTTAATAAGCATTATAAGGTCTTCTGCCATTTTAAGCATTTGAGACTGAGGCAAGGAAGCAGGTGGCTGAGCTTGGCTTGTTGTTTTTTTGGGTGTGGTTCGTACCCTGGGCCTTAAAAACTCGGTAGTTTTCGAAAGAACTGAAGACGCAAAAAAGTCATCAGTCTGTGTCGCGTATTGGCAGTGCGAAGTACTTCTTGGAAGCCGGTGCCTGCTCAGTGGCTCTGGATCCATCCAAGATAGAGACATCCACAGGATCCTTAGTCGAAGAAAGGGTCTCGGTAGGGGCCTGCGAATCCATAGAAGTGGGAATCAGGGGCTGCGAAAGCGCCTCACTGAGGACCAGAGAACTGGTGAGTAGCTTAACGGAAGCATTGTCGGCAGTTTTGGACCTGTGCGGTCTGTCTCTATCTTTATCCTTATGTTTTTTTCAGAAGATCGGTAGTCGGAAGGCTTACCGAAGCCATATCGGAATTTGAGGACTGAGAGCGAAAAGTTCTAGCTACAATAAGGGCCCGACGACATAGAGTTCTGGCGTAGAACAAAGCACAAAAGCAACAGCAGGGGATGTCATGGTCTGGGCCTAAACAGGTGATGCAGTAAGAATGGAAGTCTTGGTGTGGTATTTGCTTTTCACAGGTGAGACAATTGTTAACTTTTTCTTACATCGGTTAGAGCAAGAAAAAAGGATCCCCCAATGGGGTACTTACCTTTAGAAGACTTCAACTTCAATTCGGAAACAAAACTCAGGTAGTGGCCGACTGGCACTCGTACGACCTGTTTCTGCATCAGGCTCCTCAGCAAGAAAGACTGATGTAATGGCGGCTGCCTGTTTTCATACCTCTGATGACCTGACATCAGTCCTGAAGAGACAGCAACCGACACAGAAATACTAAACCTCTGGTATTTGGGCCGATGGAGGGCTACCCCTGGCAGGATAACCCAAATGTGATGACTGCAACAGTGAAACACGAAGAACATATGAATATTTCTGCTCTAGATTGCTGAACTAAAACTACAAACAGCTGTGAGACTACTACGTGCTAGTTGCAACTCAAATGTAATGAAACTTAGGACATTTCTGATCAACCACTGAACCTGTAACTTGTCATTCTTAATCAGTGCTCTAGCCTGGTAAACAAAAGACAATATTTACTTGGTACACATAATACAGATAAAACTTTGTATCCTTTTTAATGGTGTATCAACTGATGTCACTAGCAACAGCTGATGCGGAAATAAAAAATGAAAGCTTAAGACATCTGGGCAGAGGCAATACCTATTTCATGCTTGTAAAACACTTTCCTATCTTACTGTTCTGCCAATTATAAAAAAATTGTGCAATGATTTTAACACTGGAATTCAGATTATTAAGGAATCTTAACAAAAAGCTCTGCTAAGTTCACTTCCCATATCCAAAGATGAGGATCCTGGAGATGGATTACTGGAATGAGTCCAACACACTTGCCTTATTCAGTTCTGCTCAGCTGTAAAACATTTCAATAAAAGCAATCATGGGATAGAACACTCCAGTGTTCCAGTGCCTCATTTGCGTAATGTGCTCACTGCCACTTCACCAACTTTTGCTTCCCAGTGGAATTCTGTATCTTCCTGTAGCATAAAAAATACACACATTATGGAAATTGCTTAACTATCTAAACTATTAGCCTTCCACATAAGACCCTCAAACCAAAGTAATGTGTAGTAGTAGCACTGTAAGGCCCCATTTGTATGTCAGCTAGTAATGGGGTGGTGGGGGAGGCTGCTGTGGACAGAAGGTGAATAAATCAAGAAACTACTCCAGAAAGTCTCTCTCCAAGTTGTTCAGATATGGCAACACTACTTAAAAGAATGTACAGTTGTGTACACTTACCATAAATGTAGATGTTCAAGTGTATTCACTGTTGCAGTCATTACATTTGGGTTATCTGCTTGCAGGTAGCCCTCAGTTGGCCTGATTAACAAGGTCTTGGGTCCTGCGTCGGTTGCTGTCCCGTTTTCCATGACGTCAGGTCGTCAGGGGTATAAAACATGCTGCCGACGCCATTACATCAGTTTTTCTTGCCCCAGATGTCAGGTGGCCCCTAATGGTAAGCAATTAAATATAAAAGTACAAAGATATACCTCCAACAAAAAAGCAAATACAACAAAAAGGCTTTTAAGCATAGTAGAGGTATAGCCAAAAGAAGTTAGGGGGCTGGAGGGAGGGTAACCAGGACTGCAACAGTGAATACACTCGAACATCTACATTTACGGTAAGTGTACACAACTGTACTATGTTCTTCGTGTTTCACTGTTGCAGTCATTACATTTGGGTAGATTCCCAAAGCTATGGTTGGGAGGAGGAATTTAGATAGCATTAGGGCCAGCTATAAGGCCCTGCAAGACTGCAGTGGCAAAGCCAGCTCTGGATTTAGAGAAAATTGGCAAATGATAATGCTTGGTGAAAGTATGTACAGAACTCCAGGTAGTAGCTTCTAGGATGTCCCTGGTAAGGACGCCTCTTAGAAAGGCTGTAGAGGTAGATGCAGCCCTGGTGGAGTGAGGTCTGATCCCCTGGGGGATAGGTTTTCCTTGGTGCTTATAGCAGAAATGAATGCAATGGCTTATCCATTTAGAAATGGTTTGCTTTGAAATAGCCTTCCCCTCTGCCCCTGCAGCAAATGCCACCAGCAGTTGTTCAGATTTCCTTTGAGATTTAGTCCTGTCCAAGTAGAATCTAAGTTGTCTGTGCACATCTAAGGAATACAGTATCCGTTCCTCTTTATTCTGTGGATTGGGAAAGAAGGTTGGCAAATGAATGGACTGATTAAGAGCCACACTGGATACCACCTTGGGCATGAAAGATGGATTGATTCTCAGGGAAACCCTGTCTGTATGAAAGATGATGAAAGGCTCCACTGCCATAAGGGCCTGTAATTCAGATACCCTTCTAGCTGAAGTGATTGCTAAAAGGAAAGCTGTTTTCCAAGAAAAAAAAATTAAGTCTGCAGTAGCAGTTGGCTCGAAAGGAGGTAGAGTGAATTTCTCCAAGACAAAGTTAAGGTCCCAGGCTAGGGTTGGAGCTCTCCTGGGTGGTCTCAAATTTTTGGCCCCTCTGAGGAACTTCTTGAGCAGTGGATGAGAGAAGAGGGGTGGTTCTGTGTTATAATGTGCTGAAATGGCTGAGGAATGGGTTTTAATGGAGGAAAAAGACAGGCCCTTGTGAAGCATCTCAGTTAAGTATTGTAAAATCTGAGGTAAATTGGGTGCTGTTGTGCTCATCCCTTGGGATTGGTTCCAGGCACAGAATCTTTTCCATTTTTCAGCATAAGATTTTCTAGTACTATGCCTCCTTGCTTCTAAAATGATAACCATCGCAGGTTTGCTGAGGGATGGTAAAGGAGAGATTAAGTAATCAGCCAGGCTGCAAGGTTCAGTGTTAGAAGCTGAAGGTGCAGAATCTGGTTCTCCTGCTGAGAAAGCAGGGAAGGAGTCTGAGGCAGGTGTCATGGAGATAATCGTGACACACTGTGCAGGAAGGGGTACCAGTGTTGGCGTGGCCAGTCTGGAGCAATCAAAATCATCCTTGGTTTGTCCTGTTTGATTATTAGTAGTGCTTTGGAGAGCAGAGACAGAGGGGGGAAGGCATAGACTGATAGGTTTTTCTAGCTGAAGGACAGAGCATCCACTTTCCAGGCTTGTTTATGGGGAGTCCTTGTGCAAAATTTGTCCAATTGGTAGTTCTGGGGAGAGGCAAACAGGTCTATATCTGGGCCCCCCCGTTTGCTTGTCAACATGTTGAAAATCCTTGGTTACAGTTTCCACTCATGTGGGTCCATGAGGTTTCTGCTTAGTCCGTCTGCCAGTGTATTTAATTTTCCTGGCAGGAAGTAAGTTGTAGGTGCACTTGGTAGTTCAAGGCTGTGTTCCACAATGCCATGGCTAGTCTGCAGAGGGGGTAAGAATGTGTATCCCCCCCTGCTTATGTACCACATAACAGTGGTGGTGTCTGTCTTTACCAATAGTTGTCCTGGAAGAATGTGGTCCTTGAAGGCTGTCAGAGCATTCTGTACAGTTAACATTTCTTTTTGATTGATATGCAGGTGCATTTGACTTGGGTTCCATTTGCCCTGAATGCACTTCCCTACCAGGTGAGCCCCCCCATGCATAGTCTGATGCGTCTATTGTTAGGGTTTGGGCGGCAGGGGGTGGTGTGAAAGGTAGTCCCTTGTTTTGGTGGCAGGCCTCTGCCCACCAAAGGAACTCTAGGCGTCGGCAAGGTATGATAGGAATCATTGTTTCTAGGTCTTGAGAATGTTGACACCATAGGCTTTTTAGATATCACTGTAGTTTTCTCAATTACAGTCTTGCATACAGAATTAGAAGAATGCAGGAGGCCATGAACCCCAAGGCCTGCAGTATTTGTCTTGCAGATATCAAGGTTTTTGTGGCCACTTGTTTGAAGTAGGTTGTCAAATGAATTTGTTTCTCTGGCGTGAGATAAGCCATCTGGGAAGTTGTATTCAAGCTTGCTCCCAGGAATATAATTTGCTGACAGGGTACCAGGTGTGATTTCTTTTCGTTTATGGTGTACCCCAGACAAGTTAGAACCCTCTGTACAAAGGCCAGATGATTCAAAAGTATGTCCTGGCTTTCTGCCTGAATTAGACAATTGTCCGGGTATGCGTATATTTGAATATTTCTTTGCCTGCAAAATGCAATAACTGGAGCTAGGCACTTTGTGAATACCCTGGGTGCAGTAGATAAGCCAAAGGACAGTGCAGAGAACTGACAGCGCGTGTAGCCTGCTTTGAAGAGTAGGTATCTTCTGCAAGATTCCCTGATTGGGATGTGCAGGTATGCTTCTTTTAAATCTAGTGTTGCCAACCAGGCATCTTTGCCTAGCATAGGAAGTAATTGGTGAAGAGTCAGCATCTTGAATTTTGGAATCTCCAAAAAGGTGTTTAGATTAGACAGGTCCAGGATAGGACACCATGAATTGTCTTTTCTGTGTACCAGGAAAAGTCTTGAGTAGAAACCTTGTCCCTTTTCCTCTTCTGGTACCAGCTGAATAGTCCCCATGCTTAATAGAGAAAGTACTTGTTTTTGGGCCTCTGCCCACTGATTTGGGGGTAGGTCTGACCACCCGCTTGGTGTTGGCAACGTGTGGAAGTGAAATCTGTATCCCTGGGACACTATATTTAAAACCCACTTGTCCTGGGTAACGAGTCCCAAATTCTTTGCATGAAGAGCAATTTTTTCCCCCCAAAGGGGCAGTCAGTTGATAAGTGCTTGGAAATTTTAAAAGGAAGTCATTGAGACAGTTTATCATAGGGGAAGTCTTATTATTCCCAGATTTGGAAGTGGAGGCCCCCCACTGCTTAGCTCTGTGTGGCCCCTGGGACTGAAACCTGTGGTTTTTGCTGTGTCTGAGTTTGGCTTGAGAAGACTTGGAAGAGGCTGGAAAGGACCAGTTCTTAGAGGGCCAGTGTCTACTAAATCTAGGAGGCTGAACTTGTAAAAAATATTTAACAGTTTGCATAGATTTAGCTTTATCTTCCATCTTTTTAAGAACTTCCTCAGCCTTGTTGCCAAACAGGCGGTCCTGATTTAAAGGAGCATCCAACAATTTAGCTTTAACATGATCAGGCAAAGACTGCTCCTTAAGCCAAGCATGCCTTCAGAGCACACAGCAGCCCTGCAAGAGGCCTCTAATGAATCAAAACCACACTGCAAAGTATGTTTTCCAGCTTGTTCAGCAGAATGCATTAAATCCTGTAATTTTTTTATTTTCCACAGTCAGGAATCAAAATCATTTTCTGTTTAAGCATTCCAATAACATGTTGCTGATACTTTAACATATGAAACTGGCAGTTTAAAGCCCTAATGGCCAAAGTTGCAGATGTGTAAACCTTCTTACCCCATCTATCCAGCGCCCTGGAGTCTCTATCAGAAGGGATAGGCTTTTTAGCAGTAGAAGCCTTAATGCCCTTGGGCCCCTGTGAAATAGTCTCTGGATCTGCAATAGGATTTTTAAAAAGGAACTTGTGGGACTCAGGGACCCTGTAGTATCTGTCAGGTTTTCTGGGAGCAGGAGGCAGGGAATCAGGGGCCAAACTAGATTCCGAAAAAGCATCATCAAAAATGTCTAGTACAGGAGGAATAGCTAAAGGCCTATGCTGAGGTAGGAAAAGGAAATCCCTAAGACTCTTTTTTGAATCAGAAAAATCCTGGCTTTCCCAGTGGAAATGCTCCCTTAGAGTATGTAAGGTTTCCCCAAAAGAAAAATCATCAGGAGGGGAAGCAGAGGGAATGGAGTCTTCTGCATCAGAATCTTCATAAGTAGATAAGGGCAAATCCAGATCATCAGAAGAATCAGAAAAAACAGAATCCTGATCAGAAGATTCATAATCAACTTCAGTCCTAGGCCTCTTAAAAGGGGGGGGGGGGTTGGCTACCCCTGATTAGAGTTATTAGATCTTCATCCATTCTTATCATTTGTTTTTTAGGCATAGAGGCCTGAGCATCTGGCCTGGGCGTCGGTTTTTTAGGTATGGATCGAGATTTAAGCCTAGGTAAAGAAGGAGGCGTCGGTTTAATATGCAAGTCCATAGGCCTGAATACACCCTCAGAAGCCAGTGCCTGCACAGTGGCTCTGGACCCATCCAAGGTACAGACATCCGTGGGTTCCATAGTTGAAGCATCTCGCGGCATACCGGACTCCGAATGGGTCTCAGTAGAGGCCTGTGAATCAGAAGTAGCAGGTATCAGGGGCTGCGAAAGCGCCTCACTGAGTATTGTCGAACTGGTGACTGGCTTAAGGGAAGCGGCGTCGGCAGTTTTGGACCTCGGCGGCCTGTCTCTGTCTTTATCTTTGCGTTTTTTCAGAATCCCGGTAGTCGGATGGCTAACCAACGACATTTCTGGATAATTAAACCGAGAACCGAAATATTTAGAGGCGAAAATATACATACGACGGATAGTGCGCTGATTAAATAAAGCACAAAACCGACAGGAAGGTACGTCGGGGTCAGTGCCTAGGCAAAGAATACAGTACGAATGAAAATCTTTATGAGGTATTTGCTTTCCACAAGTAATGCAATTATTAATTTTTACTGACATCGGTAAGGAGCAAGAAAAAGTTTCCCCAACGAGGTACTTAGCTTTAGTTAAAGACTTTGGTTCTGAAACTCGAAAACGAAAATTTCAGGAGTCGGCCGACCGGCACTTGCGAACTACTACTGCTTTGGGCACCGTGCGGCAAGAAAGACTGATGTAATGGCGTCGGCCACATGTTTTATACCCCTGACGACCTGACGTCATGGAAGAAGGGACAGCAACCGACGCAGGACCCAACACTTTGTTAATCAGGCCGACTAAGGGCTACCTGCAAGCAGATAACCCAAATGTAATGACTGCAACAGTGAAACACGAAGAACATCTAGCTTGAATTGAAAGACTTCATGAGCGAGCCCAGTCAATGTAACAGATCTCCTTAAGTGGTACTCTGGAACACCCGATGGAAGAATATAAGGCAGATTTTACCTTGAGTGAATTCCTCAAATTATACATCCTGAAGATATGTATTGTAGAAACATGAAAGCAGCAGAGATATTTGCATGGATGCAAGAAGCAGAAACCTTTAGTGTATTCATTTGTAACAGAATTAGAAGAAAGCTTGTCCAGCCTCTTAGACAGAAAAAAATTCAGGTGGCTGGCTGTTTACACAGAGTCTACTTAGCCAGTGGCTTCCCTACATTATCCTCGGGTGAATGTGGCAAGCAGTTGTTCTATTTGACAGAGTGACTTATCCCCTGAAAAGTTATAAAAGAACTGCTGCTACATTTCAAGTGTATTCCAAGACATTTCTCTAGACCCCACCTCTTAATCTGAACATGGCTGACAGGACCCTTAAGACAGGAAATGAGGGACTGGTCCTGTGGAAGATCCTACCCACATAAGAAAAACTGAAAATGGTAAGGGTGTTTGTGTGTGACCATATACAGTCCTGGATTTCCCCTGGCAAAAGTGACTGCAACCAGGAAATAATGTCTTCTGGGTAACAAACATTAGATCAGCTGATGGTCTGAGATCAAACTGAGGCCATACTTCAAATCTCATGGAGATACAGATGGTAATTCTAATGTTTGGTATCCCCTTTGGAGACTGCTTAGCTAAACTATGTTGAACCTGGCTGATCAGATAATGAAATAGTCTAAAACAGCTAAAGAATATAGTCTGATCACTAAAAAAACTCAAAACTAGTTCAAAAAGGAATCTTAATTACTCCAGTCATTTGTGAATGAGGCAGACCCTTCAAAGATGTCATAACCTGTAGTCCAGGTGTAAAAATATTTTTCAGTTGGCATTGTACACAGTGATGGTGGCTAGCTTATGATCAGATTGAAAGACTGTGACCTACTTTTCAAAAGTCCTAAAGGGAGTAGCGAGACTACTAGTGAAACCAAACTTTGAGGTCCATGTCGATATCAGGCAGAACCAAACCAGAAGGGAGGCTTAATACCATTACTAGTCTTGCCACAGTCTTAGTATCTAGAACCACAGAATCTTTGGCCAACAAGGGGTAATAAGAATTAATGTTGGTGCTTCTCCATTGACTCTGACCAAGTCAGAAGGAAGAACAAGTAAAAAAAGCCACAGTTCACAAGAGGAAAAAAGCACCTACTGCTCATTCTGCTATGAAGTATGAGAAGACTGCATTTTTCTTGTAGATAAACAAGACCAACTAAAGTCAATCAGGTTAATGGATACAACCAGACAGACCCTGAGATGATGGGTCTGTGGCTGAAACAGTCCACCAGAATGTCTGCCACTATTAAAAGATGGGCAAATAGAATGGACAGCCATGGTCTTTACTTATTTATTAACGGGGTTACTGGATTGCTCTCATGGACTCTTTCAGCCATGACATGGCTAAGTTTAGTAAGACTACATCAAATAATACTAGTAGTACCAGTAACCACACAAATCAAGTTATAGTTAATCACCAGAGATAATGCAGTATGCTTGTTACCAGTGAAGTCTTCTCCCTTGTTGAGGCAACAGAAGAGAAAACTATTCAGTCTTCCTGAACTCATGAACTCTCTTCAGGTACAATCCAAGCTGATGGAACACATCTGGGGTGCAAAGGAGTCTTTCTTCTCCTGCTCTCTACCACTGTAAAGAAAACATGGGGGTGCATCCGCTGATTTAAGAACTATGCTGGCAATGCTTTAAAAAGAACATTTTCTGCTGGTCCTAGGAGAACCCATCTTTATGAAAAGTAAATACGGTTGTCTACAACAATAGCCTCCAGCCTGTAATCCTTCAAACAGAGGTGCTGACAACCAAGAAAATTGTCTTTCAACAAACAGATGTCAGAGCTGCAGCATCAGTGGATCTGACTGGGGAAATGACAAGTCTGTCAGTCAGGAAGTTCAGATCCAAAGGAGAACTTTCATTTAATGGTGGATGAAGATGTAGAAACTCAGACAGAAACTGCTTAACCTTGATACTGGACAATCTGTCTGACCTTCGACAAACATATGATGAACAAAAATATCAAAGATATGTACCCTGATCAAAGAATTCATGAGATACAAGTCACACGTCAGAGTCTGAGATATATCAGGATTATTAGCAAGATGACCAAATGACGTAGCAGAGGATATCCCTTTGCTCAAATGAAGAGCCTCTTCATCTTAAAAATAATATGCTTAATGAATGGGAGGCTTACTGTTGGCTTCAATCATTTCTAACAAATGAAAGATCCAGAAAGAAAAAAATAATCTAAATGTGGAGCCAGGCCCAGAGTTAGAGCTACCTGTCACCCCTAATTGGGCAGACTTCTCTGTCTTGTATTAGGATAGTTTCCTGCATTGCTTGAAACCATATCATCCTCTGCTACCACAAGCTGATGAGGATAAGGCTTAGTCTTTCTTCTCTGAATTTTGTAATTAGGCATGGAATCAAAGAGATGGGGAGGCTGTCTTCCATAGGAGAAAGAGATGCCTCCATCATCTAACTCTTCTATGGCCAGTTGCACTGAGCAGACCTCCAAGGTGTCCCACTCCCAGAAAACACTGTTCAGACAGGATTCCCAAATCCCCAGCTCTGTCAGCTGGCCAGCAAGTTCACTATTCTCAAAATGTGAACCGCTACAAAGTGAAGGCCAGACAAGCACTGCCCTTCTTCACAGGGGTATGCATGTGTATCACCATATGCAGGTTATCATACCAAGGAATGGCTTTCCAAACAGATCAATGGGGAATATGACTCAATTTCTTCTGAAAAGTCTTCAAGTCAAGAAATGTGGATCCTCCTTTTCCTGGGGGAGAGAGATATTTTCCCTGAGCAACAAAGAAACTGTGGTGAATTTTCCTACTGCGTAGTGAAGCATCTGCATCATCTGCTAAAGGCTCTTCTGCATGAAAGGAAATCTCACACTAAGACTGGTGGACTTCATGCAGTGCTCCAAAGCCTAGTCATATAGGTGTGACACTTCAATAAGATCCCTAATGGACTGGCCAACATGCAGCAACTCAATACCCACTGCAATGCTACCATCCTCTGTTGTGGCAAAGGAGCTAGATCACAGCCACTCTTATATATGTACATACAGTTTTAAGGATAATGTACTAACAACAATGATTTGCATGTCATGTGATAAACAGTTCACCTAGACAGTTCTCAGATGAATATAGACTTCTAGGAGGTTAGGTCAAATCTCTTGTCTGTGTCTGCTATTTATTAAGCCTTCTGGCATGATGTGATGTTACAGAGTGGTAAGACATCTGGAAAAATGAAGAAATATGCTTGCTTTCAAGTCCCATTGTTTAGAAGTACAGAAGTAAAATTATCAGCAGAAATAATACTCAATTGAACTGCAAACCATAGATCCAGAAATTCATTTTTTCCTCATTACAAGTGGATTGTCTGAAAAGTCTGAAGAGGTACAGCGTGCTGCATTTCCACATGTTGCTAGGGAAGAAGCCATGAAGACAATGAACCTTTACTCTTTTTGAAAAGTAAAATGTCCTATCAGAGCGCTTAGTGAAAAACTCAGTAATTACTTCAGCCCGGAAAGAATTTATCATTTACTAAGCTTTTATTCCTTATAAGTGTGCACGGTCAAATAGAGACAACATGCGCATATGCTAATGAACTGAACAAGAGAACTAGAAAATGTACATTTGATGAGAAGAGCTAGAAATTGACCATTACTTGAGCCTGCCCAATTGTCTAATAAGAGAAAAAAATTTTTTGGTGTAAGAAATGATGAAACACGGTAGAAGTTATTAAGAGAAACAGATGTGATCTTATCAAAAGTTGTGAATGTGCAGGACAAGTCAAATTGCTTGGTATGATTAAAATAATAAACTGATGACAAGGTGCGTAAAATAAAATGTGAGTTAAAGCAAAAATCAAAAATTATAAAGACAGAATAAGTTTGAAAAGTAATGGATATGAAAAAGACAGTCAAGTGAGAATATAAGATGGAGATTAGAATGTGCATTGTTTTCAAGACTGTAGACTCTATGCTAGCAAATGCTATTTTTCTAAAATCTCTCTCTCGCTCTACACATATATATATATATATATATATATATAAATATATATACACACACACACACACACACACACACACAAACTTTCAAAAAAAGGTGTGTTACATATGGGTATATAAGCTACCTAAAGTGATGTCATGTGGTGGGCAGAGTTTTCAGCTAGACCACATACTTGGCTTCTGTGTGTTATTTATTAAACCTCCTGACATGGCAACCTCCATCAAAGGAGTCAGAACGTGAAGCCTCTGCTGCAACCTCTTCCAGGATGATTGGACAATGACCTCCAAGGACCTCTCTGCGAGCATGAACAACCAACACTACAGTTGTGTATAACTATGTGCCAATAAAGGCAATCCTCTATAACAGGGCCTCAGAGTGGAATTTTCTTAGATGCGACCAAAGAGTCTCTTGAGGAAGCCAACAGAATCCAGTCACCCAAGTATAGGTGCACACAGAGGTCGTTCTTCTTTACTGCCTCCACTACCATGACTAGCAGCTTCATAAACACTATGGATGCATAAGATACACCAAACGACAGCAATATGTACTAAAATGTATGCCTACTCACACAGAATAAAAGGAACCCTCTGTATAGACTCCAGACAATAACATGCTAGAAGGCTTCTGCAGGTCTAGGGGCATCATCCAGGTGTCCCATCCCAACAGGGCTTGACTCCATATACAGTCTTTATCAGGAACTTGAAAAATTAGATATGCACACCAAAGTCACCAAGGTTCAGGGCAGGACAGCAATCTCCTGTCCCCTTTAGAACTAAAAAGTAAAGGGCTTTCTCAATAGCTCCCTGGAGAAGTACCGTTTGAGCAACAGCTTGCAGAGAATGCCTGGTTCCCTAAACACAGTTCTTTCTGATAATGACCTAGATGTTCTAAGATATATTTGCTTGTGACAATTTCACCTGATGGACTCACATAATGGTTTTCTAAGTTATGGTAAGCTTGGGCATCTGTTCAACACCCAACAGTGTTGGACAACAGTCAAAACTGTGACTACTGGGTGAATGGCTTCCCGTCCTGGATGACTCACAGAAACAGCAAAGGGAGTCAAGATTCCCTCTGATCTATTACTATTCATTTTATTACCAACTCCTCCACCTTGTGGTTGAATTTCATTTTTACTTTCATTATTTTTTTCAGTATTTTTTAACAATTTTATTAAATTATCACATTTTAAACAATGACATAGGTGCACATACAGTAATCAAAAAGAAAGCAAAGCGTAAGCAGTATTTTTTATTTTCATTAAGTATGCATATATGTTTTCTCTGTCACAGCAGCAATAGTTTCATTAACAAGTCTTTCAAGGTATTTTATAACCAGACGTATATTCTTTAAATCATAGAAGTATAATCTTTAAATCATTAATCTTATTATTAATTGCACTTATATCAGTAGTAATCTCAGAAACTTGTTTTATTTGCCTCTTTAGGAAATTAATTTTCAGAAACCTCATTCTACAAGGGAGTATTTTCTTCCTCATAAACACTGATGGTGTACAAACAGAAGTAAAGTGGGCATCAAAGAGATCCTGCACAGTTGTCATGACCTGTGTTTAACCAGGTCCTGGGAAGCCAGCCTAAAAGAGGACTTCACCTCAAAATGTAGCATCAAGAAAGGCCTGCCTGAGGTCATCCTTAATGGAAGACAAACTCAGTTATACCTAGCACAAGCACACACCAAAGCTTGTTGCCCCAACCACAGCACTGTAGATGCTGTGGTAAATGGCTTATCCAGATCTCCCTTGGCTCCATAATCAGGAAAGGCTGTCAGCTGAGTAACTGATATAGCTGAAAAATCCTAAGTACTACTGTGGCAAAACAGAAAGCATTTTGCCCACCTTGTTCAAAGCCTAGGACTTATCATGTGCAATTTATCACATGATATGAGATGCAGTTGTGGTTTCATGGATATACATTTGACTAAATAAATCATACAAAAGTCTGCCTTAAAATTCTTCACAAGAACTTTGCTCTTCTCCAGTGGGTCATCTAAAAGACATCTGCCTTCTCAAGATAAGAATGTGGATGCTTCCCAACCAAAAAAGAGCATACTTAAGCACATGATTTGTCAGTGTGATGACTCAAGGCTCTGCTTCGTTCTTAGCTACAGAATCATTAAGGTATTTTTATAAAGAACACAATTAGGATACAGGTCAGTCCTTGGAGGCCTGTGTTAGGCCGACAGACTCAAGAAGGTGAGGTCATTAAGTGGGGTGCTGTAGGGAGGGAAGGGAGGACATACTATTCTTAACTATTTCTGAGATGAGAGTTCCTGTTTTCCCTGAGTCCTCCTCCCAAGACAGAAAGGAAAAACATTGCCTAACGCTAGCACTGAGATGGGAGAGTACATGCTTGGCCCATACATGAGGGGTTGAAGCTGCCACTGATAAAAAATGGAGTTCAGTTGACAAGAATTTGACACTTAGGAAAATGACTACAAGTAGTGGTGCTGGGGCCAGGGAGCCTAAATTGAGCCCAGTGTTGGGATGAGGTCATGTTTTCCAAGTGTGAACTCCCATTCCTCTGACAGCATACTCCAACATATAAACATATGGCATATGTCTGATCAAGGGGCTTGTTCTTCTAATCCTGGTGGTACAGTAAACTCATTGGACCCTCTTCAACCCGGGAGAGTAAGCAGTGTTATGCTGAAAGAGGAGCCCTGAGAAGCATCCTTGGTCCTCAGTGCCACCACTGAACCTTAACTAGAGTACTTGGGAGACTGTTCCAAAGCTTAAGCACAGCATGCTCTGACTGCTCAACTGCTGTAGAGGTAATGCTAACACCCTGGAAAACTGCTACTCCAAGGTGGCTGCTGCAGGTGCACTTCTTAAAGGTGTCTCATCAGCCTGTGAATAATGTGAGCTCAGCATTTTGCTGGCTGAGGCAAAGATGGCACAATGTGAAGTCTACAAGGCTACCCTGAGGGCAGAATTATCTGGTGAGAGTGTGTCTGATTTGTAGCCTCCAAGCAATGGGTTAGTATCACAGAAGGGACCCACTTACAGATCTCTATGCTGAAGAAAACAAGAAGGTCCAAAGCAAACTTGAGCTGTATAAAACAAGAAAATGGCTCACAAGTCCTAAAGGAATACTCACTCTATTCACAGTAAAAAACATTTCAGTAAAGTTTGCCTTATTATGCAAAGACTTCTTCAGACTGAAGTAATCCCTAAACACTCTCAATAAATAGCAATTTCAATAACAATCGCGTGATACCTCTGCATCAATCAGTGTTTAAAAGGTTTGTCTTTCAATTTACATATAAATTAATGGCATCATTCAGTCCTAGTGGAACACGTACATTAATTAAAATCTTCTTTCTCAATTATTTAACATCAAGGGCCTATATAAGCCTAGCCAAAAAGGTACCCTGGCTTTCGCCACACACAAAAATAATTTTCTTGGGTGGCAAAAGCCAGGGTACCTTTTTGGCTAGGCTTATATAGGCCCTAGGGCCAATAGCCTACTACCTACCTATGAACCTATGAAGTGCATTTTCAATGTCACCACCCCTAAGTACTGCATCAACATATTCTAAAACCTAAAATAAAACATTTTATGCTTCTCACATAAGTTATCATTACTTGTGTATTATTTGGTTTTGTTTACCAGGAAAATCAGTCTGGGAATCAAAATGAACATTTTCAGCAGAGGCCTGGGGAAGCAAAGCTCCAAAACAAGGACAGGAATACATTTTTTGACAATTCAAAATAAAAACAGTCAACAAACAATATTTACAAAATATTTCAAAGCAAACAGTCAACAAACAATATTTACACAGCATATCAGATTAAGGAAATACACATTTTGAAGGTACTGTGAGTAGAATCAAAAATACTATATTGATATACTTTTATAGTAACCACAGTGGACAGAGTAAGGATTGCATACTTCAAACTCTAAGTGTGGTACAGTTGCATACCTTATTAGTTGCCACATGACATTTTAGGGTGGATTTTGAATTTCTGAAGGTTGTTTAAAAGCCTGATGTGGTTTTAACTCCTAGCAATTTGTGTTGGTGATGTTTTCAATTGTTGTGCTATTTGAGGAGATAATATTAAGGTCATTGTTGTTTTGACTTAATTTATATTTTTAGGAAGGAATAGGATAACTTTGGTTTTGTTGAGGTTTAAGAGTGAGATTTATTTAGCCAGTTTCCTACAGAGGTGAGAGCTTCCTGTGTGATGGTTTCTAGAGTGGGAAGATTTGGGGCTGAGCAAACTAAAGCTGAGTCACCAGCATATTGTAGTAAACTTATATAAGGAATTACTTTCATTTCTCACATAACAAGAGTAAACAGACAATTACTTTTATTTTTATTTCTTACAGAATCAACAAAAAGATAAAATAAAAATCTTTTATACTTTTCACATTACTTATCATTCCTATATAGAGACATTTTTTTTTTAATTTTCATATAACTAAACACGCCTTTACATGGCCAGTCTTAGCAATTGTGAGACCCAGTTTGGACCACTGCAGTGCTGACCCACCTCCTACTCCACCTCTCCCATCCATGCTGGCTTCTTAAACTCAAGTTTATTTCAGATAAGGTATCAGGAAGACATACTATTAAGGCATATTAAAAATAAAACAATGTTTATTTATCAGCTTATATTACATCACAAGAAAGTGGGTGCATCCTGGCTTATCAGTAAATGTGTCTCAAACTACTGTAGTACTATCCAGATCTTCTGAATGTGGGTAAGGGATAACTGCAAGTTTCACCCCTAATCTCCCGGAACAGGTCTTTATTTATTTTTTATCTTCTCGCCCTTCTGTCTCTCTCCTTTCCTTTCTTCCCCACATTTGACTCGCACCTTACTATTCTTCATATCACATACCCACGAAACGTACATCTTGCAATACTTTATTCTTTGCGTATTAATTTCTTCATAACTACATTATATTATATGATGTAATAACTGTACAGGTACTCTTCCTAGCGATTAAATTACTGTAGCATATTTACTTATGATTATGTTCGTTTATGCCATGTATTATCCTACCATACCTGTCCGCATGCTTGCTGTTAGGTTACCACTGTTACATTGACATTGGTTAAACTGTATTGTTTCCTTGGTTGTACGTCCACTGTGATGAGCCCAAAAATGCTCTAGGTGGATCAGTATTGTACATTGGCTGATAAACTTTAAATAAGTAAAATAAAATAAAATAACCCCCCCCCCCCCTTTGTAAGTTAAGTACTATACATACTCCATCATCTTTGGAAGGTGCTGCAGACATCTTCGAGCAAACCATACAACTAAGAAACAGGTTCATATCGAAACACAAAACCTGGTTCAATCTTCTGACTCATTACAGTCCACAGCTGTAGCCCACCATGTCCAGTGTCCGAGGATGTCAGGAAGTACTGGACAAATGAGTTAGTGGGGCGACAGTTAATGGTCATGGGAGGAATGGGAGCCCACAAACAACATGAAAAATTTCTAACCTCCATTATACATTCATATCTCAAATTACCCCTTTTTTCACAGGCTTTCAATCATCATCTGCAGTTGCTGTCATGGGTAGAGTTCCTAACCCAGTTAACTCTCATGCCATGCTACAGTCAGTGAGATTCCACAATACCTCATAAAACTGCTGGAACTTCCTCAGAAAGTTCAACAGTGATAATACATATAATATCAGGCTTCTTACAAATGGTACTGCTTACGCACTACACTGCTTGTAACTACTTCTGAAGACTTGTTTTATTTATTTAATTATTTGTTAAACTGGGTAAGAAGACTAAAATATGCAGATAATTTCCCAGCAATACCACAGATCATAAGGGCAAAAGTAAGGTTTACATGCAAGGATAATTTGGAGTAGTCCCTAAGTATCACATTTTGAAAGGCAGGAGAAATTCAGAATGCCATAAGGAAACCTACAGGGATGTAGGGAGAAAGTACAGTTGTGTACACCTACGATAAATGTAGATGTTCGAGTGTCTTCACTGTTGCAGTCATAACTGTAGGGTGCTCCTGCCGGAAGGCAGCCCGAGGTAGGCCAGAATCCCAAAGTCTGGGTCCGGCATCGGCTGTATAAGCTAGTATCCTGACGTCAGTACGCCTTGGTACATAGCCCTCAGCCGACGCCATCTTCTCCAGCCTTTCTTGCCCTAGATGTCAGAAGTCCCCAACAAATCAAAAATGAATCCAACAAGGAAACACAAATACACCACAAATAAGAGAAAAAGAGGGGATAGGAGGAGGAAACCCGACTGCAACAGTGAAGACACTCGAACATCTACATTTATGGTAGGTGTACACAACTGTACTATGTTCTTCGTGTTTCACTGTTGCAGTCATAACTGTAGGGTGGAATCCCAAAGCAGTGTAGAGGGGAGGAGGCTTTAGATAGAAGAAGGGGAGGCAAGAATACCCTGCAAGACAGCAGAGGCAAAGCCTGCCCTAGACTTAGAAAACAAGGGGAGATTGTAGTGCTTGGAAAAAGTATGCACAGAACTCCAAGTGGCAGCTTCCAAGATATCCTTGGTAGGGACTCCTCTGAGGAAAGCTGTAGAAGTAGCAGCTGCTCTAGTAGAATGACTTCTAATGGTCCCTGGAAACTGTTTCCCATGATGAGTGTAACAAAATCTGATTCCATAAGCAATCCATTTGGAAATAGTTTGTTTAGAAATAGGTTTTCCAAGAGAACTGGAGGCAAAGGAAACAAACAATTGGTTAGACTTTCTGAAATCTTTAGTCTTGTCCAAGTAAAATCGTAACTGCCTGTGCACCTCCAATGAATGCAAAATCCTTTCCCCTTTATTTTGAGGATTTGGAAAGAAAGTAGGAAGGTGAATTGTCTGATTTAAAGCCACTTTCGAAATCACCTTAGGCATGAAAGTAGGATTGGTCCTCAAGGATACTCTGTCCTGATGGAAAATAAGGTATGGTTCCACAGCCATGAGAGCTTGCAACTCTGAGACCCTTATGGCAGAGGTCAATGCTAGCAAAAGAACAGTCTTCCAGGATAGAAACTTAATATCTGAAGATGCAGCAGGCTCAAAAGGAGGCAAAGTAAGTTTTTCTAAAACATAATTAAGATCCCAGGCAGGAACAGGAGGGGTCCTTGGAGGCCGCAAATTTTTAGCCCCTCTCAAGAACTGCTTCACCAAAGGATGTGAAAAAACAGGAGGATCAGAACTGTAATGCGCAGAGATAGCAGAAGCATGTATCTTAATGGAAGAAAAAGAAAGTCCTTTAGATAAAAGTTCTGAAAGGTAAAGCAAAATAGAGGAGAGATCAGGAACCTGAGGAACAGAGCCTCGGTCCTGCATCCAAATAGAAAACCTCTTCCATTTAGAGGCATAGGATTTCCTAGTGCTAGGCCGTCTAGCTTCCAAAAGAACATCCAAAACTTGTTTGGGAAGACTAGAGGAAATCAAATTCCTTTGAAGAGCCAAGCTGCCAGGCAAAGGGTCTTGAGATTGGAATGTAGTAACTGACCCTGATGCTGGGACAGAAGCGAAGGGTACAGTGGGAGAATCCAAGGAGGCCCCGAGAACAGGAGCTTTAAGGTTGGATACCAAAACTGTCGAGGCCAATTTGGAGCAATCAAGATGAGGAACTTGGGCTTGTCCTGTTTTATCTTCAGTAGTACCCGAGGCAGTAGAGGAAGAGGAGGGAAGGCATATGCTGAAAGGCTTCTCCAGCTGAAGGACAGGGCATCCACTCTCCATGCTGTTTTGTGGAAGGACCTGGTGCAAAAGCGAGGCAGCTGATGATTGAGATGGGATGCAAACAGATCTATCTGGGGACATCCCCAAACTGCAGTAATCCTGTTGAACAAGTTGGTGTCTAGCATCCATTCGTGAGGATCTGAAATGTTTCTGCTCAGGCTGTCTGCTAAGAGATTCTGTTTCCCTGGAATGAATTGAGCCTGGAGATGCAGATTCAAATTTAGAGCTGTGTCCCATAAACCCATAGCTAGTCTGCAAAGGGGGTATGAATGAGAACCCCCCTGCTTGTTGATGTACCACATGACCGTGGTGTTGTCTGTCATTAGCAGAGGCCCTGGTTGTAAAAGGTTTTTGAAGGCTAAAGGGCATTTTGAACTGCCAACATTTCCTTCAGATTGATGTGCCAGTGAAGATGGTCCTTTGTCCAGGTTCCCTGCTGGCAATTGTCTAGAAAGTGTGCTCCCCAAGCATAATCTGAGGCGTCCGTGGTTAGGATTTGAGTAGGTTGAGGAAGACGAAAAGGTTTTCCTTCGTTTAAAGTGCAAGCCCTGGACCACCAGAGGAACTCCTTCTGGAGGCAGGGGATCAGAGGAATCAGAATATCCAGATCGTGGTAATGCTGTGACCATACACTTTTCAGATACCATTGAAGCTTTCTCATGTGAAGCCTTGCGTTTGGAATCAACAGAATGCAGGAAGCCATGTAGCCCAGAGCCTGCAGGAATTTCCTTGCAGTGAGCTGAGATAGAGTTGCCAAGATAGTGAAAGTAGAAGCCAGCTGAGTTTGTTTTTCTGGAGTGAGGTAGGCCCTTTGTAAGGTTGTATTTAAGAGGGCTCCCAAGAATACCATTTGTTGAGAAGGGATCAAATGTGACTTTTTTATGTTCACTGAGAATCCCAGTAGTAGGAGAAGACGTTGAACAAAGTCCAGATGTTGAAGCAGAAGATCTTTGCTGTCTGCCTGAATAAGGCAGTCGTCCAAATAGGGGTAAATCTGGATCCCCTGAAGTCTGCAGTAAGCCACTACTGGTGCCAGGCACTTGGTGAAGACTCTGGGCAGTAGATAAACCAAAGGGCAGAACAGAGAATTGAAAGTGCCTCGAACCTGCCTTGAACCTGAGGAATTTCCTGCGTTCTTGTCTGATAGGGATATGCAAATAGGCTTCCTTTAAGTCCAATGTCACCATCCAGGCGTCCTGAGAGAGCATTGGAATTAGCTGTTGCAGAGTAAGCATCTTGAACTTTGGAATTTCCAAAAGGTGTTTAACACAGAAAGGTCCAGAATAGGTCTCCATGAGTTTTGTTTTCTGGGAACCAGAAACAGCCTTGAATAAAACCCTTTTCCCATTTCCGAGAGTGGAACAGGCTCTATGGCTCTCATGGCCAGAAGAGCATCCACTTGAGTTAAGGCCTCTGACCATTGAAGTTTTGGCAGATCTGGCCAACCGTGAGTCCTTGGCAAAGTGTGAAAATGGAACTTGTAACCTTTTAAAATCACGTCCAATACCCATCTGTCCTGGGTAATATGAGTCCAATTTCTGTAAAAAAGAGACAGTTTTCCTCCGAGAGGAGCGTCCAGGTGAAGGGGTCCTGAAGCCCAACCGAGAGAGCCATTGAGTTTGCTTTCTTTGAGATTGGGATCTGTCTTCTCCCCTTCTAGGTGAAGAAGCAGTCCATTGTCTAGATCTGTAAGAGGTCTGCCCTTGACCACGACCTCTGGACCGTCTATATCTTCCCCTTTGAGGCCTGTCAGACGTGGGAAAGGACCAATTTATGAGGGCCAATTCCTGGAAAATCTAGGAGGCTGAACTTGCAAGAAATCTTTTACAGTCTGCATGGATTTTGCCTTTTCTTCCATCTTTTTAATAACTTCCTCAGCCTTAGAACCAAAAGAACATCTTGTTGAACAGGGGCATCTAATAACTTAGCCTTAACCTGTTCAGGTAAACTTTGTTCACGAAGCCAGGCATGTCTCCTAATCACAGTACCAGAGGCAGCAGCCCTGCAAGAAGCATCCAAAGCATCAAAACCACAATGTAAGCTATGCTTGTTAACCTGTTCAGTAGCATGCAAAACATCCTGAAGTTCCTTATCCTCTGCACAAGAAGGATGGGAAGCAAGCTTTTGCTTTAAAACAGACAAAAGAAATTGCTGATATTTAAACATATGAAACTGGCAATTTAAAGCCCTTACAGACAGGGTAGCAGAAGTATATACCTTTTTACCCCACCTGTCTAAAGCACGAGAATCCTTCTCAGAGGGAATAGGATTTTTAGAAGAAGCAACCTTAGCAGCCTTAGAGCCCTGAGAAATAGTTTCAGGATCTGCAGAAGGGATTTAAATAAAATAAATGAGAGTCAGGAACCCTATAAAATCTATCAGGCTTAGAAGGAGCAGGAGGCATGGAATCAGGATTCAAATTAGCCTCAGAAAAAGCATCATCTACAATGTCTAAGACAGGAGGGATAGCTAAAGGCCTATGCTGAGGAAGAAGAAGAAATTCTCTAAGCCTCTTTTTGGAAGCAGAATATTCCTGTCCTTCCCAATGAAAATGTTCCCTCATCTCATGCAAGGTTTCCCCAAAAGAAAAATCCTCAGGCGGAGAGGCCGAGGGCAAAGAATCCTCAGCATCCGAATCCTCATAAGGGGAAAGGAATAGTCCTGATCAGAGGAAGAAACAGAAGATACAGAGGCCTGGTCAGAGGAATCCAGAGTAACATCCTGTCGAGGCCTTTTCTCAGGAGGGGGGTGAGAACCCCTAATCATTGTAAGCAAATCTTCAGCCATCCTCAATAATTGTTTTTGTGTCTTGGGAGTGGATTCAGAAGCAGCTTGAGCTGAAACTTTAGACTTAGTAGGAGTCTTTGTCTTTGCCTTTGCCTTTGAAATAGTGATATGAGAAGGCCTGAAAACCCCCTCAGAAGCCGGTACCTGCACAGCGGTTCCGGACCCATCTGAAGGAGCGACGTCCGAAGGTCCTGCAGCAGTTAAGATATTGGGCCTTGATGGCTCCCCATGGGAGTCCGTATCGGCCATCGGTTCAGAAGTGGCGGACGACAGGGGCTGCAAAAGCGCCTCACTGACGACAGCCGAACCGGACGCTGGCTCCAGCTGCAACGAGTCCTGTTTGGACCTCGGAGGCCTGTCTTTGTCTTTGCGCTTCTTTTGAACTCCGGTAGTGTCCGACGACATTCTGTAATTGAAGCGTCTGCCAAAATAATTTAAAGCCCAATCGTACCTGCGCTTGATAGTACGAGAGTTGAACCTGGCACAGAACCGACAACAAGAAACGTCGTGGTCAGGGCCTAAGCAAGGTAGACAGTAAGAGTGGAAATCTTTATGAGGTATTTGTTTCCCACACGCTATACAATTATTAACTTTTTCTGACATCGGAGGAACAAGAAAAAGATAACCCAACGGGGTACTTAGCTTTGAGAAGAGAAGTAAGAACTTCGGACCGACAACAACCAAATACGCTGTTCGAAAATCGCCAACCAACGTTTTGCAAGCTGCTTTCCACCGCACGGCAAGAAAGACTGGAGAAGATGGCGTCGGCTGAGGGCTATGTACCAAGGCGTACTGACGTCAGGATACTAGCTTATACAGCCGACACCGGACCCAGACTTTGGGATTCTGGCCGACCTCGGGCTGCCTGCCGGCAGGTGCACCCTACAGTTATGACTGCAACAGTGAAACACGAAGAACATCATGCAAGGTTCACAGTCTCTTCAGCTTTCTATAGTATGTTTACTCCCAAAACAGCTACCAGATCCAATCCAACCATTTTATAGAATTAAGTTTCTGCTTGCCTCCCTATTTCATATGTAACTCTGAAACTGCAATACCCCTACAATGCATTTATGAGTCAAACTGTTTCTGTTACTGTTTTCCCACTTTCAGCTTCTGAATCACTTTCCTGTCCTCCTCTGCCTCCCACCACTCAGCATACACACCTCTTGTTTCACTTTTCTGGTATTGGTTTGTTCATGCCTTTGACTGCACCAAGTGTTTCTTCAACATAATGTTGAAGTGGTAGAATTCTGTCACATGTCTTAAAAGTTACTTTTCATCACAATATCTGTTTTTTTTAATCTTTAGTAGTTTACATTTCTGAGACTAACTATGCCACAGTTATTTTGTTTAATTGTATTCATTAGCAACCAATCATAAACACCATGCAGCAAGAGAAGCAAAGAAAATACAGCACCCGTCTATCAGTCTTCAAATTATGTCTGGTCTTGTTAGGTTCCTAGACAATAACTGGAGCAGTGCACAAAACTAGATGGTTAACTTGATCAGCTTCAGAATGAAAATCCTGTTGAACATTCATAACAGTAACTAACCACTATGGGAATATGAGCAGCTAACACTCAACTATACAAGAGAGGTGAAACTGCAGTTACTAAAAATACTAAACTACCAGTTAGTGCAATACATGACAATAAACACCGTCTGCTCCACTTGCACTTCAATATACTTTCAGGCAAGTCTTTTAGCCACATAAACCATAATGACCAGGTCATAGCCTTGTGTTGGGCCCCCCTCAGGGAGTGGGACCCTACTGGGCTAAATAGGTCCAACTGACCTAAGACCGGCCTTGTCCCTACATACAGAAATTACTTCTATTTTTATTTTATATAGAATAATAACATATATCATATATTCTGTTTTTAAACATTCTAAATGTTCTGCCTATATAAAATAAACTGCTGCCAGACACAGCCACAGAAATTATATTTATATATTTAAAAGTAATCAAACCTGGTGACTTCGAACTAACTTTTGAACACTACTGGTTCTTCTATTATAAACCTGCAGTACTCACAGTCAAGACATTTCTGCATTCCTTTCTTTATTAGTTCGACGTACCTTCACTTTCTAATTAAAATAATCTTTCAACTTCTTGTTTATTTTATTTATAAATACTCGTTCTTTCCCAATATTTTACCTGCTTCTCAAGAGGCACTAAAAACTTGTAATTATTTTTCTTAATATGTTTTATTCTGTTAGAATCAAATAAACATATAGTGCATGGAGTGTGCTGATTACTCTCCAGTATTCAGAAAAAGACCAATCAGTTAAACAATAAAATGAACTACAAATGTAATGCCAGTCCACACCCTTGTTTCACCCTCCCCTTCCCTGTTTATTACCTTAAGCCAATCCCAAAGTTAATAAATATTACCTGTGGCAGGCACCATTTTTAAAACTACAACCACCCTGCTACATGCCTCATGAAGAGCTCAGTGCCTCTCCAGTAAGTGTTTTACAACTGTATATGCTTATTTATGTTGAAATGTGTTCCACAGACATCTAATATGATCTATGCTGTACTACTGGAGGTTACTATGGTATGGTAGCATTGTGTTTGTCTGCACCATGTTGTTTAGTATATTAGTATGTGCTATTTGCATAGTTGCACCTTGTTAACTAATAGTATTCTTGTATATGTACTGTGTGTATACAGCTCATACTGGTGTCTAATGATATCTATATAATTGTGGTGTAAGTGGCTGTGTGTAGACAGCTCATACTGGTGTCCAATTATATCTATACAATAGTGGTGTAAGTGGTGCATAGAATCACATTACAGACCCAGGACAGAGTGCTGCGTGCTATATTTTTATCTGTGACTGCATACATGTCAGCTGAGGTCCCTTCTCAGTAATGTATTATTCAAATGGCTCAGTTTCTGCATATACTAGTAGTTGATTCAAGATATCTTGTCTTATATGCAGTAGCTATTTGCTCAGTTTGTTTTGTAGTCTTTATAATGTATATTTACCATCTCAAAATAGCTTACTCCTCTCTGTACTCTTTTTTTTCTAGACCTAACACCACTCTAAGTAATCAGCTGCAATAACACCTTTGTCTTTAACCCGACCAGTGGATACATTGTTATATGAAAAGCGCAGTCCAGGTCTGAGCTGTCTGCAAACACAAACAGCTAAAGTTAACTTTATGTATGTGTCTACCTGTTTGAGCTAATATTCATTATCCCCTGGATAGCACTTTGCTTTGGCTTGTACGTAGCACCCCCCCCCCCCACATACACACTCATCTTCCATTTCTCCTTTAAACCCTTCTGTTAGCAAATAGTATCCATAACTGATCAAATACTGTGTGTGTTTGTTAATTTAATTGAGAGCACAGTAGCCTACAGATACAAGGTTATCCTGTTTTTCCACCTGATAAATGGTTAAGAAATGACTTACAGCTTCACAGCAGTTGTTGGTCAATTCTGATTGTTTTTCTTAAACACAGACTTGCTTGGATTTTGGCTCATCCCGCTCCGTTTGCCCTCGCTATGCTCAGACTCACTCCACTCCCCTCACTGCCCCCATATCCCACCCACCCCCAATACCTGTACTTTAAACTTGACCAAGCCACACCCACCAATGTTCAAACCACTCAATCTGTTATAGTAATTACAACTAACCCCTCCCATTACAAATTACTAGCTATCTACAACACATTTGTGCACACACACTAAAGTGACTACTCAACAGAAACATACCCAGTAAACACCCCAGACATTTCAAACATAAATTCTAACATTCAATATGTAACATTATAAGACATCAATACCTTACCAAACAAGAATTTATCTTCCCTCAATACCAATAATATTTCAAAGTCAACACTTATAGCCATAGCATCACTCCCAGACCCAAAACGTCCAATCACAAGCTCATCATCCCCACCCTCACAATCCCTCCCCTTAGCTATCTTCCACTTTAGAACTAGCTTGACTAATCCCATAGCCACTCTGCTCTCCACTGTACTACAATTTCCCCAATACCACAAAACTCAAACACCATTATGCATCTAAAACCCACCTCCTTTGTACTCCTTCATCTTCTTCTCTTCCTAACCTACCTTCACCTTCTCACCAGTCCTCCAAATTCTAATCACTCTCCCTCCTTTTATATAACTTCTACATACCCCACAAATGTTAAAAACCCCACAACCACTATATCCCCTCATCTCTATTTCTTCAATAGCAACCTCCTATTCCCTTATAAACTCATTTATGTTCACTACCTCTCATCCCCAATCCCTAACAACACTACTATAACACAACACTCAACTCTCAAACAAGACAATAAGCACTCTAAATTCCTCTTTTCTCATATTCATCAATGTATTGCCAACCTTCTCTCTGGTGACATTCACCCAAACCCTGTTCCCTCTCCCTCTCTTCATTCAAACCCATCGCTTCCCTCTTCCCCCTCATCCTGCAAATCCCTCCTTTTCACTACATTAAATGCTCGAAGCTTATGTAACAAGATTCCAAACTTCCATGCCTGGCTCCAACATAACCACCCAGACATCCTATCTGTTACTGAAACCTGGTTAAAGCCACACATAAAAGATCCTGAAATCACTCCCCCCAATTACAATATAATTAGAAATGACAGGACCCTCAAAAAGGTGGTGGAGTAGCTCTTCTCTACTCCTCCTCCCCCCTTACAGTTACTCTCTTCACCAAACCCATACCCCAATTCACCAATGCCGCACTAACCCTGGCCCTCCTCCAGATGAACAGAAACAAACACATATGTATAGCCGCTCTTTACATTCCATCAGGAGACAATATCCCTATTCTTGAGGATATTCTCTCCTGGTTCTCCTCTAACATTACCAACAAGACCATAATCCTTGGTCATGTTAATATTAACTGGACCGATATTCAATCTCCTACTTCTCCACACAACATAAACGTATACGACTTCTCCCAACTAATAAACTCTACTACCAGGCCCTCGAAACACTTCTCCCCTGATACTACTCTTGACTGGATTCTTGTTTCTCACTCCCAATACATCTCTGACAGCAGCATCACCTGACACTCTTAGTGATCATCTTCCCTCTTTTGTTTGTCGCCTTCCCTCCTCCTTGCAACTATCCCACACTTACATCTCCTCCCGCTGTCTCAAAAACATCAACCCTGAGACCTTCTCCAGCTCTCTAAAACACACAAATTGGAGTCCTCTAAAAACCCTCTCCCTAGATAATCCAGTAGTCTACTTTAATACTACATTCTTAGACCTGTTAAATATCCTTGCTCCCTCCAGAACCAAAAGAATTAAAAGTAAAACTGCCCCATGGTTAAACAAAGAAACTACAACTATAATGCATCTCCGTGACAAAGCCTTGAAACATTACCAGAAAAATAAAACCCATACCACCCTGACTGAATATAAGTTACTATGTAAGAAAGTAAAAAAAAACTTGTTGCATCCGACCGCAAATCCTATTTCTCCACCCTTCAAAACAACCACAAGACCAACCCCCAAAAATTCTGGAATGGCATCTCCACCCTCCTCAATCCTGGCAAAAGAGACAGCCCCTGTCCTGACCCAAATGTCCCAGACCTCTCCTTAGCCACCCAGTTTAACTCCTTCTTTATTGATTCTCTAGCCAAACTAACTACTTAATTCCCCAACAAAGCTTCACTTCCACCTCCTCCTATCTCACCCTCGCCTAACAGTAACACCTCCCAACCCCTTCCTTCAATATCAAACCCATTCCTATCTTCACCATAAAAAAACTCCTTCAGAAACTGAAACCATGCTCAGATGCCCTTGATGACCTTCCTTCCTACTTCCTCAAAATTGTTGCTGATATCACCTTTCGCATCTCCATTCTAATAAACCACTCAGTCCAAGAAAATTATGTACCCCTACAATGGAAAAAGGTGTATATCATTCCCTTTTGCAAAGGAGGTAATAACAACATTATTCCCAATTTCTGGCCAATAGCTATCTTATCCCCTATCTCAAAAGTTCTAGAAAAGTGAATCCACCTTCAACTTCTACCCTACCTCACAGACAACCACCTACCTACCCCCACACAACATGGTGTTAGACCTGGCCACAGTACCACAACTGTTCTCCTATCCTTCCTTGAAACCATCAACAAAGCCTGGGATTCCGGCTGTCTAGTATCCACCCTGCTTCTGGACTTATCCAAGGCCTTTGACACTATCTCCCACAACCTTTTCCTATCTAAACTCTCTAATCTAAACCTATCCGACTCTTCTATCAACTGGTTTTCTAGTTACCTCTTTGACAGACAACAAGCTGTCAAATGGAAAAAAAGTCACTTCCTCCTTCCATAATACCCCTACAGGCGTACCCCAGGGTTCCATACTGGATCCCCTACTCTTCAACATTTTCATTTATTTTATTTATTTATTTAACCTTTGTTAACCGGGAAAGTCCGACTCGGAATGAAGCCAATTTTCATTGGAGGCCTGGGGAGAAATGCTCCAGACGGGCTTTGTTGATGGTTTCAAGGAAGGATAGGAGAACAGTTGTGGTACTGTGGCCAGGTCTAACACCATGTTGTGTGGGGGTAGGTAGGTGGTTGTCTGTGAGGTAGGGTAGAAGTTGAAGGTGGATTCACTTTTCTAGAACTTTTGAGAGGAAACTGGAGCACCTGAAGGAAACCCACACAAATGCAGGGAGGACATGCAGACTCCACACAGAAGGCACCTCAGCCAAGAATCGAAACAGAGAACCTCTTGCTGTGAGGTGACAACACTACCGCTGCACCACTGCGCCGCTTTTAAATTACCTTCACCAAAACATTCCTAATGCTAAACTGATTCAATACGCAGATGAATCTACGATCATCTGCTCCGCTACTTCCACCTCCACTCTCTTAAAACTAACTCAGGATGCTTTCTCTTATACCGAACATTGGATGATATATAACCACCTATCACTCAACGCATCAAAAACTAAAGTTATGTTATTTTCCCCTTCAGAAAGTACTGTTACAGACAAGGGCTCATTCTCCATTACTAGCCAAAACAATACCTCTCTCTCGAGGAAGCCTCCCATGCAAAGCTTCTAGGAGTCCTTATTGACGAACAGTTAAAATTCAATACCCACCTACTAACTAATATAAAGAAAACCCACCAGAAACTAGGCAAGCTCTACTGCCATAACTGCTACATCACTCCCACTACTAAACTTGTACTCTCCAACACCTTCCTCCTTCCTTCTCTCCTACATGGAACTCCCCGGTCAGCCTCAGTAAGAAGCTGAAATCCCTCATAAAATCCTCCAAAGCTAGTTACGAAAACAAAATCGCCACTGATTCTAAAGACAAACACAAAGCATTCTATAGCTATGTCAAGAATCTCAATGACAACACTCAGATCTGCTCTGAGTTATAGCACAATGGCACTAAATATACTGAACCAACTGATATTGCCAACATCCTGGCAGATAGGTTCAGTGCTAACTTTACCCTCCCTCACCACCTAAAGGGCCCATCTCTATACCGGAAGAATGAAAAGCTCCTGTAATCACGGCTGCACAGGTAAAAAAACACACTCTCCAAAGCCAAGAACACAACATCCATGGGACCTGACAACATCCAAGGCTGCGTTCTACACGAACTGCAGAATGAACTGGCACCCCACCTAAGCACCATGTTCAATCATAGCCACACCTCAGGCTTTCTGCCCATTGAATGGCGCACAGCGACAGTTATCCCACTCCACAAAGGGGGAGCCACCACGGACCCTGGGAACTACTGCCCCATTAGCCTAACGAGCCTGGTCAGCAAGGGCATGGAACGTATCATCATGGATCTTACACACATAGACATTGGTAATCTCCAAACTCTTCACCCCACCCAGTTCTGGTTTGTAAAAGGCAGATCATGTCCCCTAAACCTGATAGACTTTTTTGAAGCAGTCACCAAAGTTGTAGAAGAGGGTAAGGTGGTTCACACCGCCTATCAAGATCCTGCCAAGGCTTTTGACACCATTCCCCCACTCTGGAATTATAGATAAACTCACTAAACTAGGTATAAATCCCTATGTCACAGGATGGGTTGCCAACTGGCTCACTGACAGAACCCACACTGTGAAAGTAGCAGACTCCAAATCCGACTTCCAACCAGTGACATGTGGAGTACCACAGGGTTCAGTACTGGGTCTGCTCCTATTTGGTATCTACTTTTCTGAGGAAAAGGCTAACACAGAAGGTCTTTGGTTAATGAAGTTTGCAGATGACTGCAAACTAGGAGCCATAATCAAAACTCCTAACGATGTGGACATCCTACAAAAGGGCCTCATGGAGACAGATGCCTGGTGTCAAAGCCATGGCCTTAAGCTCAATGCCAAAAAGTGCACTGTCATCCCCTTTGGTAAAAAAACTGTACCCATGAGCTACCACATTGGTGGTAGTCTATTTAACACCAAAAGTGTGATAAGAGACTTTGGGACACGGGTGGACAGTAGTCTCTCCTTTGATAATCACATCACCACAGTAGTCAGGAAATCCTTCTATGTGGCAAAAGGTTTCTCATCCAGGAAAAGAGAGGGCATTGTTCCCCTCTACTTGTCACTCATTAGACCCATTATAGGGTACAATGCCCCTTTTGGTATGTACCTCACAAGACATCTACAACAACTGGAAAGCCCGCAGAAATTCCACACAAAGGGGATTACCAGCCTCAAACAGATGCCCTACGCAGACCGTCTAAAAAAACTCCAGCTTTACTCTGTCGCATTGCCTACTCAGAGGCAATCTCTGGCTAACATACAAAGCTATGTCAAACCCAGAGCTGTTGGACATGCTGTTTCCTAAAGAAATCCAAATCCCTCTGAGTTACATGCTCTAGGGACCTAAACCTTGTCACTACAATAAACAGAACATGCTGGAGGGATAGATTCCTGTCCCAGAGACTTCCCTTACTCTGGAACAAACTACCTATCTATATCAAACAAAGCTCCTCATTAGCACTCTTCAAGAAAAATCTTGATGATTGGATGGGAAATAGGAAATTCACCCCGGGGATCACCTCTGTGGCTCTGCTCGACAAGGGCACAGGAAAATAATTTTCTTGGGTGGTGAAAGCCAGGGTACCTTTTTGGCTAGGCTTATATAGGCCCTAGGGCCATTAGCCTAGTACCTACCTATGAACCTATGGTGCCTCTCTTCTTACCAAACTTCAATCTTCTCTAAAAACAAAGCTATCCTCAAGTTTGCTACCGGCTATAAATCCTCCTCTCACCACTGCAATGTCCTTCTCAAACTAAATTGGCTTGAACTTCCCAACCATCTTACCTATATTCAACTTACTCATGCCCATAAACTCATCTTTAATCCCTCCATCTGCCCCTCCCTTGCTTCCTCCTTCAAAATGCACCTACCCAACAGACTTCTAAGATCCAGTAACCAGAATTTGCTTGAACTGCACAAGCCTGCTCACCCTCCAGGCAAACACTTACTATCCTTTTCCCTAGCTCGCCTCTGGAACTCACCGCCACCTCTTATTCGTACTACAGACAACCACTCTGCCTTTAAGACCCTGCTTCATTCCCATCTCAAAATCCTCTGGGAATGTTCCTGCTCTCATCCCACTCACCTCTTTCTCCCCATTTCTCACACTCCTTTACTTCTCTCTTCTCTTCATCATACTGAGCTTCTTCACTTTTCTCATTTACTCCTACTCTTGCTCTATTCCCCCCCCACCCTTCTTATATTCAACAATTAACACCTCTTATCCCCCATCCTACTTTAACTCTAAGATTTCATGTAATGCCAACCCTGTGTTATTTCACATTCTAACAAATTTAACAGGAATATGCACCAATAGATTTTTCTTATTTTAATTGATTTATGTGTGTGTGTGTGTGTGTGTGTGTGTGTGTGTGTGTGTGTGAGCGTGTGCAATTTTACCTTTTACTTTTTTTAACTGAATTTTCACTACAATCGTAGATTTTTATCATGTTATGTAATACCACTGTTCTTTAATAGTATTACATAAATGTAAACACATTGTCTTCATACTATATTGTTGTTCATGGAGCTTTTCTCCCCAGGACTCCATTGAAAACGGGCTCTTCTTGGCCCAATGGACTATCCCGGTAAACAACTGCAAAATAAAATAAATAAATAAAATGTTAAGCACCCTCTGCTTAACTTGTTAGGCTCAGGTCTCACACTAGACAGTCGAATCTACCAGTGCTAACCAGCAAAAGACAGCAGCAGAGTAAAAACATCTTCTGAAGGATATGAAGTTTGAAACTGAAATGAATGTCATTATTTAGTGACTTCAATCTTCCATGATTTATCAGAAAACCAAATATTTTATGAGGAACACACCAAACATATAAGGCAAAAATGTGCACATTCTGTGAAAATCTGGGCGTTTGCAGGCAAGACAAGGTGACTGTAATCAGAAAGGACTGTGTTATACTGTCTTCCTGACAGCACTTGCCAAGTGCTTTACAGCTTTGAAAGCCGGCAAAACATTTAGCGTTTTTTCCTTTTTCTGTAACTAGTAGTACATGGAGCTGATAAATCTCTATGCAATACGAAGAATTATGATCAGGTCCCCGATCACAAACCTTAATTATGTGTTCTTGACATGGATGCCAAGATCCACCTTTCAAGCTTTGCTATCAGGCTGAATTTATTGGCATCCATATCTCGAACACATAATAAATTGGCTAAGATCAGAGACCCAGTCATAATCCTCTATGTCAATAACATCCTTCATGTTGTGGAACTATCATTATTCAGTTTATTATCAACAGCACCATCTTGTGGCCAAATTTCATTACTACCCTCAGTACTCCTCACATCAGCAATAGCTTAATTAACAAGTCTTTCAGGGTAATTTCTAACCAAAAATATAATCTCTAAATCATTTATCTCATTAATTATACATACGTCATTTGTAATTCTAGAAATCCATTTTGCTTTCCCCTTTCTGAAATCATTTTTCCGATGCAAAGGATGCATACGATTGTAATTACTACTGCAATGTAGAATGGAATTAGTACTCACATGCATTTTGTAGCTCTTTGTAATCAACATTCCAGCACTTAGATCATAAAGTTAACTGAACTAACATCTACTATTGCTATAAATCTCAGGAATTCAGTAGATGTGTTCTATTCCTCTAGGAATTGTTCTAACGCATTACATGACTGGTTAGTCAGAGCACCAGATTAGTCATATGTGGTAGAAAGACTGGGCTTCCAACAAATTAATTATACCTTATTTCATAAATGGAACTGGATACCCTGAGCAGGAACATCTCTGAGGAAAATAAAAAAAAATATTGACAAGTCCATGGAATGTGTTTCAACTAACAATACCAGAACCAACCAAATACTATACAAAATGTATAGTTTGTCTCACACAAATACTTAGGGTGATGGTCATCATCCCATCCGTCTACAAACAGAGTGAGCTCACCATTCATTTCACACGTAACGACAGAGATGGGGGCATCCCTTAAGGAAATGTAACCTACTCCAAGGTCATATCACTTTAAGGAAAGTTATATGCACTTGGGGGAACACAGTGAGTTCTCTCGCAACTTGAGATCTTTCAATGTCAGACATGTTCAGTAGAACTGTCTTTTCACCCAGGAGTACTATACGCCAAAAGTCAAGATGGTTTGTCTTCGCAAAGAAATCACCGATAACACCTAATGTCATATCAGTAACCAGGATGTTAATTACCATTTGAAATGGCGGAACCCACTAGAGTGAGTCCCGAAACACTGAGACTGAATGGCCAAAAAACATATATATATATATATATATATATATATATATATATATATATATATATATATATATATATAGCCATTTCCCTGATTATTCTCTTTTCTCCAAGGATATGGGGATCTCAAATATGAAGGCAACCCAGAGGCACCATAAAGAGTGTTGATGTTTGAAACAGAAGGTGTAGCAAAGTATGAAACTCCACACATCTCTGCATACTCAACAAGAATGCCAGGATCATGGCCTTCTGGAACTCTTCTTTGACAGAAAAGACTGCCAAAGGAATGTGTCATGCTCTGACTCATTGAAACCAATCTGCTGTGCAGACACCAGAGGCGACATCTGTTGACTTACGTTACACTCAAACATTGCAACCACCCTAACTCAAAATCTCTGCCACAGAATTTCTCAAGAACAACCAGCAGGCAATCATCTAGGTATGGCAAAACCAGGACACCCCTCTCTGACAAAACCTCTATTACCATAATTAACATTCTGGCAAAAACGTTGGAGGCAGAAGATAGGTAATAAGATGTCATTTTGTAATGATAATGACAGCATCCAAATGAACTGCAGGACACTTTTATAAATTTCCCTAGATGTCCATCATATTTACCGACAACATCCACGTGCCCTGCAGAAGCAGGGGCACTTCAAACTGAAGAACTGCCATTTGGAATGTGGCACTATGGATATTCTTGTAATCACTGAAACCCGTGATAAGAACACAGCCTCCATTTTTTTTTGCTTTTAAGAATAAGGCATAAGTAGAAGTATCTTTGTTTTTTTCTGAAAGTGGGGCAGGTTATCCTATGTCCCATAACAAGTGGAGAATGAACTACTCCACCATTTGAAACCAAATATAATACATTTGCACATGCTCATAAAAGTGACTACCCAATAGAAACGTACCCGATAAACACCCCAAACATTTCATACATAACTCCTAACTTTGAATATGTGACATTGTAAAATACCAATATCTTAACAAACAAGAATTTATCTTCCCTCAATACTGATCATTTTTCAAATAATTTATCAAACACAAACACTATCATGTTGTACATGGCCTTGTATTAACTTTATTCATCATGATTACAGCTAATCTAACCACTTAACATTTCCAACTAGACAATCAGTATATAAAGCAAGCAGCATCTAATAACCTTACCTAACAACACCTAATAGCTTTTGTGTGTCCCCATCATTGTTTATAACCACACTCACAGACCTGAAAACAACGAATACTCTTTCCAAATGAAAGCCTCCATAACATTTCCTTTAAAACCCACAAAAAACTATTCAAACGTACCTGATAACACAAAAAATATTGCTGAACAATTTAACATATGTTTCACTGAAAGTGTTTTAGCACTAAAAAAGCAAGTCTCCCACAATGCCAACACCCAACAATCCAAGCAATTTTGTAGATGCATTCTCATTTCAGACAGTCCCAAAACAAACTATTGCAAAACTATTAAAGAAGTTGAAACCCACTTCACTGGCAGCAGATAACTTGTCAGCAGAATATCTGACATTAACAGCAGCTGTTCTTGCCTTCTCTGTGTCAATACTTATAAACCTACCTATAACAGAACAGTATGTCCCAGCTATTGGGAAAATTGCACATATTACACCATTACACAAAGGAGGCAATTCAACAGAACTAACAAACTACCGTCCCACTGCTGTGCTTTCACCACTTTCTAAAATTCTGGAAAGCTGTATCCACTTTCAACTTCTTAAACACCTTCTAAACAATAATCTCCTCTCATCGTCACAGCATGGATTCCGACTATACCATAGCACTACTACAGCTCTTCTAAGTTTCACTAATACTATAAATAAATTCAGAGATGATGGCAAAATAGTGTCTTCAGTCTTTTTGGACATGTATAAAGCATTTGATACAGTTTCCCATCCTTAGTTACTGTCCACTCTGAATAATCTTCATATCAACCCTGATGCTATTAACTGGTTTCAAAGTTATCTATCTAGCCGCCAGCAAGCTGTGAAATGGAAGCAAGATCTATCCCCACTCCTTCCTGTAACACTTGGAGTCCCTCGGGGTTCAATCTTAGGTCCCCTCCTCTTCAGCATATTCATAAATGAGCTTAATACTGCCTCCTGTCAAGCATGCATCATACAATATGCAAATGATTCAACCCTCACATGTGCAGCATCCACAATAACTCAACTTCTTACAGACACACAAAAAGCCTTCTCTGAAATTGAAACGTGGCTAGCAAACTCACAACTCATTCTCAACCCTAATAAAACTAAATTTATGTTCTTTCACCCATCTAAACCTACTAATCACCCAGCTAACTTTTATATCACTGCCAGTAATAATACTAGGATTTTCTCAGATACCCAAACAAAACTATTAGGCGTCATAATTGACAAAAGACTAAAATTTGACATACAAATTTCTAACACAATCAAAAAGGTTCACAAGAAAATGGGAACAATGTATAGAAACAAAAAATACTTAACAGACACTGCAAGAATAGCCATAGCTGGAACCCACCTTCTCTCCTCACTCTCATATGCATCCCCCATACTTACCAACCCCAAAAAGTCAAAACTAAGCAAATCAGAATTGTGTCACAATAAGACTGCCAAATTTGCAACAGATTCCACACATTCAACCCATCACTGTAAATGCCTCAAAAATCTTTCTTGGTTGGAACTATCTCATGTTTTGAACTATAACCAATTAATAATGGCTCACAAAATAATGCACAATCCTGACAATGTACCTTCCCTAAAAAATCTTCTACAACCCTACTCTAATATTCGTACTCTTTGATCACTTAATAAAGACTTACTCCAAGTAACCAAAGTATCCAATACAGCAGGTAACTCTTTACTCTAATTTTGTTGCCAAAAATTGGAATACCCTTCCACATAGTATTACATCCATAAGCCATCTTAATCATTTCAAAATATATCTCAAAAGACAGTTATTTGAATCCTGGCTTTGCACATGTAACACTCCAGGTTAATTATTAACTTATACAATTTGGCTGTATATACTAACTCTGTTAACATATCCCTTCTAACAACACTACTTCTCTATAAGTAGTTACATTCCTAGCTGCAACTCTCACCACAGAAGTATTACTAACTATGCACTACTTTGCCTAAGTGATTTGCCCTATTTCATTTCCTAACTAATGTTATGTTCCTCCACATATACAAGTTCAACCATATATTTGTCTATATTCAAGTGTTTAAAGTCTTGTTCTATTTGATACTATGTATATATTTCAGTTTTTTAATTTTTATCCTGTAAATGTGTTAACACTCACTTTTTTTTGTCTATAATTTCTGTTACTTGATGTGATGACTCTATATGTAAGCTTAAGCTGGAGTTTTTCTCCCCGGGCCTTTGCTGAAAATGGGCACTGTCCCAGTCGGACCATCCCGGTAAACAAATGTAAAATAAAAATAAATAAATAACTGGACCTTCAGAAGAACTATTGGTTGCTGTTGTTGTTGCATCCTTTGGCTTTTCCCGGTTAGGGGTTGCCACAGCGGAACTCCGGTCCGCTAATGATTGGCAGGAGATTTTTACGTGCCGAGTTGCCAGCCCTGATGCACAACCTTCAACGAAGGAATGCCCATTCACGCACGTCTCCACACAGAAGACGCTCTAGCTGAGAATCAAACCGGACAGCGTCTTATTGTGAGGCAAAAACGCTACCGCACCACCACCACCGCAGTATAATAGTGCAGAAATCAGCCATGGGATACAGTGTCATCCGATCATGCTCAAGACCAACTTGCTTATGGCGACAGTTATCCAAATTCGTTTTGGCTGGTTGTTAAGACTACTGTGACTTCTCTCTGAAGCTTGCTTTTAGGAGATCTTGCAAGGGGAGTAAAACTACTTGACCCATTCAACTGTTTCGTTTTCCTACCAGAAGGCCTCTTTCACCTACTGGACTGGGCTAGTCTAGGAAGGAAGGGGAAGCTAAGGTGGGCATACTGGAGGTACTGTGTAGACAAGGTTTTCTTCTATTATCTTGAGCTTCTCAGTTACCTCTTGAGAGATCTTCCAAACAGGACATCTCTCTGGTAAGAGGCGTCCATAACAACCTGTCAGCATTCATCCTGAAAGGCAAGCAGCTTCAACTATGCAACAGACAGGCACATTTGGAACAATAACTGCTTCCCTGGCCACTCCATCAGCACAATTATATGCACAGCAGGCAAAATGGAAGCAAACTTACTAAGTAATGCAAATGGGATTTTCCAGGGAGTCCTTGACAACACAAAAGGAGCCCTGCTACATTCACTACTATCTGAGCTAATTTATACTATAAATGGCAAGTGTGAAACAAACAGTTTAGTTCCCTAAATCTCAAAAAGCAGAAGATGACATCATTTTACCAAACCTGTCTGACTAATGCAAAATATGGCAAAGTGTTGTGTTGTCTGGGTCTTATGTTGGGCTGAAGACCAAACATAATATTCTGCCTGGATGCTTGTACAGTACAGCATCCAACTCAGCCACAAGCACCTGCACTTTGGGAGATGCAAAACTGCCATCATGAAGGACAGCCTCTAACTGTGGTATGTTCCAAAGATCATCTTCTTTGTTTACATGGCAATGGAGGAAAATTCTGGGAGAAGGAAAGGCAAACACCAGTAAAAGGAGGACCTTATAAGCTGGAGGTTTCCCCAAAACAAGGATCACCAGGAGATGTGTTACAGGTAGGATTAGAATCGTTAACCATGTCTGTCTTAAAGCCTATGATTGAGCTTATCTCATCAACCCTCTCCCCTAAGATGGGTTTAGAGATGAACAGAGAGAAGATTTTCTGGCAACAGCCCCACACCGTACTGACCGATTTTTCTCAAATGAAAGGCATGCTCAGGAGTGGGCAACAGTCTTCTACATTAACAAGCACCAGCTCAAGGTGGTATTAGCAAGTACAGTTTATACTCATTAACATTTAGCCATATCTCACCATGCATCAAACACTAACTGTAAACAGTGTGGCCATGCATCAAACACTAACGGTAAACAGTGTGGCCATGCATCAAACACTAACTGTAAACAGTGCGGCCATGCATCAAACATTAACTGTAAACAGTGTGGAGCAGCTGTAATCAAAGGCTCAGAGGACATGATAGGACCTATAGGAGTCTGCTTTACCCTTTCCAGAGAGTCTTCAATACAGGAGAAAGGCTAGAGCAGCAGATGCTCAGGGTCCAAGTTCAAATACAAATAAGGATGTCTGAGACTTGATGGCTTTTTCCGTTTGAGATGGTCAGCCATCCAAAGGCTAGACTGCAGTGTGGCCAATGCAATATCTTTGAGACATATTTTCAAAATTATTTGCTAGACAGTCTCACATTCATTATCAAAAGAAAGAAGGAGGGTTGAAAGAAGATGGACATCAAAAAGATGGACCAGGCTAAGAAGGAATACTGGCTGGCTTTCAAAGATGCTAAGTGAGGAGTAACAATGACAAAGGACAAAATGTCAGACAAACTCAATCAGCTACTGGAAAGTGACACAGCGGAAGGCATAATGAAACTCTAGCAGGTTGCAAAGCAAAGACAGGAATATGAAGATGACAGTCATAGGTTCATAGGTGTGTACTAGGCTAATGGCCCTGGAGCCTTTGCAAGCCTAGCCCATAGAAGTGCCCTGGCATTGTGTCACCCGACATTAGTTCCCAGTGCCTCTATCAAGCAGATCCACTGGAATGATCCCCGGGGTGAACTTTCTATTTCCCATCCACTCATCAAGATTTCTCTTGAAGAGAGCCATTGAGGTGCTCTGTTTGACATGTATAAGAAGTCTATTCTATAGCATGGGCAGTCTCTGGGTTATAAAACCTGTCCCTCCAGCATGTTCTGTTGATTGTGGTAATGAGGTTGAGGTCTCTGGAGCGTGTGGTGTGGAGGGATTGGGATTTCTTGTAGCATTTCTAACAGAGCTGGGTCAGACATGGCTTTGTAAGTCAAGCAGAGATCCCCTCTTGATAGACGATATGAGACAGAGAGAGAGAATAGCTAGAGTTTTTTTGAGTCTGTCCGTGTAGGACATGTGTTTAAGGCCTAGGATACTCTTCATGAGGTACTTTTGTGGCCTTTCCAGCCATCATCAAACACTTTCCATAACAGGAATGATAAGGCACTGCCTGCTCACATTTTCCAGAAGGGAGGGTGTGGGGGTGTACTAGGGGGGCCTGGTGGTGATACCAGGGCCATAATTAGAGCCACTGCTGCAATAAATGGATGGGCAAAGCAGGATGCTCAAAAACATATGTGGGGGCATTTCTCTCATGGTGCCATTGCACACCCACCTAGGTGACATCAGCTCTGCACATCAAAGGGAGGGCTTAAACAGAAAACCCAGTTGGCCACAGTATGACAGCTTCACTGGCTGCAGAGGCATACATAGCCCAATGGATGAGAGATCTTTCCATCCAAAGGGATAAATCCCACCCATCAAAAGGACAATACCTTGTTCCTCCCTAATGTGGTGGCCTCATGGAGAGAAACAGCTACAGGGAAACCTGTTGACCTGAAATCAATGGCAGATGGAAAAAAAAAATCTTCCCTTACTACTCCACAAGTAATCTTCCTAGAATAAGTTGCATTGACTCTCTAGCTGTAAACCTATTATTAAACTACAAATCTAGGAATAAAGCCAATATATTCACTGCATCCTCCCTTCCTTTCTTACAACTATTTTAGGTCTTACAATATCTTTCCTTTTCCTCCATACAACCTACATCTCTCACTCCTGTTGATTTTTTGATAAATCACAACTAGGAAAGACATTTACATACATTATGCATGTAGCCTATCATTCTCGTATTTCACAATGTTTCTTTTTTTATGCTTTTATCAAGTAACCCAAATCCCATAGATAATAGTTTGGTTGGTCACATTTCTTACTATGCAATTGTTATTTTTTACACTAATTATATTTGATATACGTATCTACTCACATCTTCCATGGTTTATATATTTACTTCCCAGTCCCCGGTACACAGTCCAGTCAGTTCACTTTCAGAGTCACTCTTTTAGGCATTCTTATAGCCAATTCTGTTACTAAGAATTTCTAGTTTGCACACATTTCCCTCTCCTTTATCTTTGTCAAATTAGATATCATTCCAGTGTGTACTACCCTTATTTTTTTCAACATTACTATAAAAACTTTCCAAATGTTTTGTTATGCCAGGCTCACAATAAAAAAAAAAGTTGACTTTCCTAGATACAGCAACAAGCTTGTATACCTTGTTGTTCTATTGCAAACGGCTGCTACCCCACACATACCTGTCTGGAAGTGCTAATGCACTAGCAAGATAATTAAATTGCAAAAGAAAACCTGTGGATCACAGTTTCACATCACCCTCTGTTGACTATGCCATTTGCAAAAATAATACAATTTCCCTTGCCAATCAAGAGATTCTCATCTACTCTTTCTTTCTTTCTTTCACTGTACTGTAACCAAAACAGTTATGTTACTGTCCTTTATGCTGTTTGTTCAGATTATCAGCTTGGTTCTCCTGCACTATTTGAACCTCTACTCCTTCCAGCCTAACAGATTACTTATTTTTTATTCAACTCCCTGTGAAATGGACATCTAGCCCATCTTCAAAAGCAATGCATCACGAAAGCTTTCGTCTGTTAACTGTGATATTTCCACCTAATCCACGTTCATATCCTCTTACTCCATTATTACACTACCATTGAAAACACTCCTTTCCCCACCTAAACAGAACTTAATAGCATCCCCTGACCAAATTACCTCTAGTCAGTTCAAACAGCAACCGAGATTATACCTAAAAATAGGTTGTAGGCCTACCGGGCTTAACTCTGAGTCAGCAAAAGTAAATAAGCTAACCTAAGAAATGCAACCCTGTGGCATGTAGCAAGACTGACTTCTGGTGCTGCAATTCAGAAAACAGCCTTACCAGCTGTGTGAGTTTGGCGTGAGAAAGGTGGATGGTACTGAGAGAAGATCGTCAGCCAGGAAAGGAAATATGCATGTTCTTTTCCAAATGGCAGCTGCAGTTGTACCTAAGCCTCTGTTGCAATGAAGGCAGTCTAGAGGAAAATATTCCAAACTGGTAACCTTTTTAGCCCATCGTGAACTGGAAAACATATTGCAGATGAGTTGAATCAGGATGTGCAGTTATACAGTCTGCATATAAAAACTCAATTACCCCTGTTTGGGATGGGTAACAATGATCTGAAAATAAGCAATCTGCACTTTCTGTAAATGACAAACATGTTCAGTCTAATTATGCCTAGGACATGCCTCAAGACCTTTATTTTGTTGGTTCCAAAAAGTAAACAGAGTAAACCTCTGCCACCATACTGTCTGTGATGGACTCTATGGTACTCCTCTATAAAACAGTGTGAGTCTCTTGACACAACAGCTGAATATCCCCCTCAGAAAAAGAGAAATAAGTCAGACTGACTGGAGACATCGATAGACTCTAGATACATGGCTTCTAATATCTTAAGTTGCTTTCATTTTGCCACTTTCCAAAATTTTATACTGTACCTGCACCAAGAGAGAGAGAGAGAGAGAGAGAGAGAGAGAGAGAGACAGAGACAGAGACAAAGACAGAGAATGCCTGAATGGCACTAAGTGCAGAGTACAGAAGCCTAACACGTACTGTAACACACCTTTCCTAAGCCCAGTCAGCACACATGCAGCAGCCAGCAATACAGCAAGACTCTTCCTTTAAGAAGGCAGAGATTTTAAAGTGATCACAGGCACATGAAATTATGGCAGTTTAAAGGAACCTTGATTTCTGTAGCCACCCTTCCTATGGCTGAAATAAAGTTAACTGACAAAAGCAAAGTAATTGCATACATAGAGGTAAACAACATTGGCGCAGTAGTGCTACGCAACATACGTATAAAAAAATTAAGATGTAGCATGAATGGTTAATGTTTGTAAATGAGAGCTATACCTACTAACTCAAAGGGATTGCTGGCGAAAAGATCTACTGATGCTGCAGCTTGAAGAAAACAGTAATTTGCAGGCGTCGAGCAATCACTGTAGTTGTGGCAGAGCAGAGGTAACTGTGCAAAAGCACTGATCTTCAATAGACACTGCAAGAGTCATATTCTTTATCAAGCCCATGGCGTTAGTAAGTATATCACCAATGATCATGGGGTGGTGCACTGACACCCCAAGACCTCAGGTAATGCACTATGTCACCCAAAAGTGTTGTCTGCACCAGAGTATAAGTGGTCATCAGAAGAAAGAGGGACTCATCAGGAAATTTTCACAGACCCTGTCATCTATCACCACAGACGATATGCTGATTCACAGGAGTTCCAAAACAATTTAGTCTCAGAACCCTTAATGCACTTTAAATACACACGCTCAGGTTGTACCCCTTTTCTAAAGAAGGACTAGGCCAGTTAATCCCAGTGTAAATCTGAGGGTACCCATCCAGTCATTCAGATTCTTTGTTTGAAGGATGTTAATGTACAGATGTGCTTAACTTGCACTGGCAACCTATACCAGAGATGAGGGTGCATTGTGTAATGAATCTATTTCTACTTATCTGCTGGTGAAGAATAGGGATTTTTGTTTTGGTTCTGGGGTTTGCTAAGCTATAAGACTTCCGGAGATATAAGACATCAAGGCAACAGGATCTCTAATAGTGTGGTAGGCGAGGCTCACATCACAAGTCTCTTAAGATACTAAGTAAAGATAGATCTTCTAGCCTCTCTTGGAAGCTTATGGTCTTTAAATCTGAAATCCTATTAATTAGAAATCTTTGGAGCTTCTCTAGTTGAGTAACAAGTTATGTGAGGTACATGCTGAAAGGGCACTGTTCTCTATAACTGGTCTAATCAGTGCTGAACATAGAAACAATAACATTTTTCGATCTGGATGATATACCTTTAGCTATTAGTTATGTTAAGTAGAAAGATTTTCTGATCACAGTTGTCACATGAGGGAACTCTCAACTTAGGTACCAAAGTCCTTAACTAGATTTTTGTCGACTAGTCAAGTATTGTGTATACTATATGTTGAGGGGTGGATAGTTTGCAAAATGAAATGATACTACAGTATTTCATGTGGGTACAAGTGGGTTTCTTGACAATAACAACCAGTTTGCAGTCACCTGCAAACTTCGTTAACCAGAGGTCCTGATTCTCAATTTGGAGATCACAGAAAAGAAAAGAACGGCATCCAGTAAAGAGCCATTGGAGCTCCACTGGTTCCCTCCATATTTTCAGATGAGCCATCTGCCACATAAAACAATGCAGATTTAGTCTTTTAGTGAGTTTGACATCCATCTTACCACATAAGAATCTATATTTAAAGCAATTCATTTTTTAAAAACCTTTACTAAGTTATGACTTACGACATAGGCAAACACACAGGAACAGAAAAGAAAAAGTACAGTTTTGTACCTACCATAAATGTAGATGTTCGAGTGCTAATACAGCTGCAGTCATTACAGATGGGTTCTTCTGCCGTCAGGCGGGTCCTCGGTAGGCCGAATTCCAAAGTCTAGGTCCGGCGTCAGTTGTTGTCGCCTTCCTCCCTGACGTCAGTGCGACAGGGGTATATAAGACACAGCCAACGCCATTTTCTTCAGTCTTTCTTGCCCCAGATGTCAGGTGCCCCCAGAAGGAAGGCAATAGATAATTTATATATAAACATGCAATGCAATATAATCAAAAAACAGTAGTTGCAAGCAAATACACCATAGAAGGATAACCCAATCAGGTTGTATGAGGAGGAGTTAGCCACTAGGCCTGTACCAAGAGGGGAAGGAGGGAGGGAAACCTGGACTGCAGCTGTATTAGCACTCGAACATCTACATTTATGGTAGGTACAAAACTGTACTATGTTCATCGTGCATACAGCTGCAGTCATTACAGATGGGTAGAATCCCAAAGCTACGCACAGGGTGGTAGGCACTAGGTGGAAATGGGAGGAGCCAGAATGCCCTGCAACACAGCAGTGGCAAAGCCTGCTCTAGTTTTGGAGTATAAAGGTAGGTGGTAGTGTTTAGTGAAGGTATGCACAGAACTCCAAGTAGCTGCCTCCAAAATATCTTTGGTAGGAACTCCTCTGAGGAAGGCTGCAGAGGCAGCTGTGGCCCTTGTGGAGTGGGATCTGATGCCTGCAGGTACAGATTTACCATGAAAGGAGTAACAAAAACGTATGCAGTGGCCTATCCATTTTGAAATTGTCTGTTTGGAAATTGGCTTCACTTGAGCTCCTACAGCATAGGACACAAAGAGCTGTTCTGTTTTTCTGAAAGGCTTTGTTCTGTCCAAATAGTAACACAGCTGTCTATGGATGTCTAAGGAATGTAGCAGCCTTTCCCCTTTGTTTTGAGGATTGGGGTAAAAGGTAGGTAAGTGTATGGCCTGATTTAAAGCTACCCTGGATACTACCTTAGGCATAAATGACGGATTGGTTCATAGGGAAACTCTGTCCTGATGGAAGATGATAAAGGGCTGCACAGCCATGAGGGCTTGTAGTTCCGAGACCCTACGAGCTGAGGTAATAGCCAGAAGGAAAGCTGTTTTCCAGGACAAATATTGCAAATCTGTTGAGGCAGCTGGTTCAAAAGGAGGCAATGTTAATTTCTCTAGAATGTAATTAAGATCCCAAGCTGGGATTGGTTGTTTCCTTGGAGGTCTTATATTCTTAGCCCCTCTGAGGAACTGTTTTAAGAGTGGGTGAGAGAATAAGGGTGGATCAGTGTTGTATTCTGCAGAAATGGCTGAGGCATGGATTTTGATGGAGGAGAATGAAAGTCCACTGTTCAGAAGCTCAGCTAGATACTGTAATATCTGAGACAAATTCAGTATGGATCCTGGCCCTTTTTCTCATTCCAAGCGCAAAACCGCTTCCATTTCGCGGAGTAAGCTTTTCTAGTAGATGGCCTTCTGGCCTCCAAAATGACATCCTGCACCTCCTTGGAGAGTAGGGTCTGTTGTGGTGTTAAAGAATTTTCCATGCAGCCAGATTGAGTGTTTTCAGCTGACTGTGAAGAGTTTTGTAGCTGTGCTGAGTCAGAAGAAGAGGCATTAGAGGTAGGGTCCAGGGAGAAGAATGTGTTAGGCTCCTCAGGAGTGGGTACCAGTGTTGTCTTGGCCAGTCTGGAGCAATCAGTATCATCTTTGGTCTGTCTGCTCCTGCTTTCAAGAGCACCTTGGGCAGTAGAGGAAGAGGTGGGAAGGCGTAAACTGTCCGTGCTGCCCAACTGAAAGAAAGGGCGTCCACTCTCCAGGCCTTTGGATGAAATGTCCTTGAGCAGAATTTTGTCAATTGATGATTTTTGTGGGAGGCAAAGAGATCTATGTCTGGCCTTCCCCACGCTTGGATTATCTTTGTAAACACTTGAGGATGCAACTTCCATTCGTGCGGGTCTGTCATATTTCTGCTTAGATTGTCTGCCAGCGTGTTTCCCATACCTGGCAAGTACTGTGCTTGAAGCTCGATTTGCCATTCCAGAGCCATCTTCCAAAGTGACATGGCCAGCCTGCACAGGGGGTATGAATGTGTTCCTCCTTGTTTGTTTATGTACCACATTACTGTGGTGTTGTCTGTTCTTATCAATAATTGCCCTGGATGCAGAAGGTCCTTGAAAGCTGTAATAGCATTTATCACTGCTAGCATTTCCTTTTGATTGATGTGAAGGTGCTTTTCCTTTTGGGACCATTTGCCCTGAATGCACCGGTCTGTCATGTGCGCCCCCCAGGCGTAGTCTGAGGCGTCTGTTGTGATGACTTGATTTGCTTGGGGCTTGCAGAATGGTAGACCTGTGTTTGGCATGCTTGAGCCCACCATAGAAATTCCTTTTGCAAACATGGAATTAGTGGTATTATTGTTTCCAAACTGTGGCTGTGTTGAGACCATAGGTTTTTTAGGTACCATTGAAGTTTCCTCATATGCAACTTTGCACATGGGATTAGAAGAATGCAAGATGCCATGAATCCCAGAGCCTGCAGGATTTTCCTTGCAGTTAGCCTGGTACAATTTGCTAGTATCTTGAAGTACTGAGTTAGTTGCCCCTGTTTTTCTGGCGTAAGATAGGCCATCTGGGTGTTTGTGTCCAAGTTGGCACCCAGGAAAATTATTTTCTGAGATGGTGTTAGCCTGGATTTCTCTTTGTTGACTGTGTATCCCAGAGAATTCAATAACCGTGTTACATAAGCCAGATGTTCCAGAAGTATGTGTTTGCTGTCCGCTTGGATCAGGCAGTCGTCCAAATAAGGGTATATTTGTATCCCTTGAAGTCTGCAGTAGGCAATTACTGATGCCAGGCATTTCGTGAATACTCTGGGCGCAGTAGATAAGCCAAAGGGCAATGCAGAGAATTGATAGTGGATTGAACCTGCAAGAAATCTGAGGTATCTTCTGCAGCTTTGTCTGATTGGGACATGCAGGTATGCCTCCTTGAGGTCCAATGTTACCACCCAAGACTCCTTGCCCAGCATGGGAAGAAGCTGCTGTAAGGTGAGCATCTTGAATTTTGTGCAGTAGAAATGTGTTTAGGATGGATAAGTCCAAAATGGGTCTCCAATCGGTTCCCTTCCTTGGTACCAGGAATAGTCTGGAATAAAAACCTTGACCTTGTTCGTGAGTAGGTACCTCTTGAATAGCTTTCATGTCCATGAGCTTTGAAATTTGTATTTGAGCGTCTGCCCTTTGTTTGTGTGGCAGGTTCGGCATGCCTCTCATTTTTGGAAGAGTGTGAAAATGAAATCTGTAGCCTCTGTTTATAATGTCCAGGATCCATTTGTCTTTTGTGACAATATGCCAATTTTTTGAAAACAATGCCAGCTTTCCTCCTAAGGGTGCTGCCACTTGAGCCTTGCTTGGCATGCAAAGGGGAAAGTCATTGGGTTTGTTTCCTGTATTGCTGTGAACTATCTTCGCCACCTGTTGGTGTTGGAGATTGCCATTGTCTGCCTCTATACGATCCTTGAGATTGTCCTCTGCCCCTTGTGCGCCTGTATCTACCTCTTTGGGGCTTGTCCATGGCTGGAAAGGACCAGTTTTTTGAAGGCCAATTTCTACTAAAACGTGGTGGTTGTATCTGTAGAAAAGCTTTAACAGTTTGCATAGATTTAGCTTTTTCTTCCATTTTCCTTAGTATCTCCTCAGCAGTAGCACCAAATAATACATCCTTTTGTAAAGGAGCATCTAGCAATTTAGCTTTGACGTGATCAGGTAAGGTTTTTTCCCTAAGCCAGGCATGTCTACGAATGACTGATCCTGTAACAGCAGCTCTAGGCCTCTAGAGCATCATAACCACATTGTAAGGTGTGCTTACCCACTTGTTCTGCACTATGCATCATATCCTGCAACTCCTTCAAATCTGGTTGTTCAGGTTGTGACATTTTACTTTTTAATTCTGATAACAGAAACTGTTGATATTTAAGCATATGGAACTGACAGTTTAAGGCCCTCATGGCTAGGGTGGCTGAGGTATATACCTTTTTTCCCCACCTTTCTAAGGATCTAGAGTCTCTCTCGGAAGGTAATGGATTCTTAGCAGTAGAGGCCTTCATTCCCTTGGGGCCCTGAGAAATGGTTTCTGGGTCAGCAGTATGGCTTTTGTAAAGAAATTGGTGTGAGTTAGGAACTCTGTAATACCTATCAGGCTTGACTGGGGCTGGAGGCAGGGAATCCGGATTAAGGCAGGCCTCCGAGTAAACATCATCAAGTATGTCCAAGACAGGAGGTATCGCCAGAGGTCTGTGCTGAGGTAGCAAAAGAAATTCCCTAAGCCTTTTCTTGGAATCTGAAAAATCTTGGCCTTCCCAATGGAAGTGTTCCCTCAAGGTATGCAAGGTTTCCCCGAATGAGAAATCCTCTGGGGGGGATACAGAAGGAATGGACTGCTCTGCATCAGAATCTTCAAAAGGGGAGTACGAATGTTCCTCCTCATCAGAATGTTCTGAAATAATGGAGCCCTGGTCAGAAGAGGGAGATTCTTCCTCCACTCTGGGTCTCTTGTCCGGTGGGGGTTGGGAACCCCTGATAAGAGTAATTAAATCCTCAGCCATTTTGAGCATCTGTTTTTTAGGCATGGGGCCTGGAGATGGGCCCTGTGCAACAGGCCTCTTGGAGTGCATGGCTGATTTAGACTTAGTAAAGGCCTTGATGGAAAAGGAAGAGGAAGGTCTGAAGACACTATGGGTGGAGGTAGACCTGTCCACATTAAGAGGCTCAACACTAACAGAGGCTTCGGTAGCTGTAGTCAGGGTGTGGGCCGAGGAACCTGCGGCCTCGGTTACAGAGGACACCGCCAGAGAAGTGTCGTCGGTTGTCAGGGGCTGCGTAGGCGCCTCGCTGAGAACTGGACCACGTGCAGCTGGTTTTGGTGTGGTGTCGGTGGAGGCCGCGGACCTCGCGTGTCGGTCCTTGTCCTTGCGTTTTTTGGACAAAACAGTAGTCGGAGTCTCCGACGACATTTTATAGCTAAAAGCTTTACCAAAAAAGAGCTGGGCGAACTCCGCCCGACGCTTAATAGTGCGTTTATTGAAAGTAGCACAAAAGCGACAGCCCGAGACGTCGTGGTCTGGGCCTAAACAAGGTATACAGAGGGAATGGAAATCCTTATGCGGTATTTGCTTCCCACAAGAAATACAATTGTTAACTTTGTCTGACATCGGTCTGAGGCAAGAAAAGTTTCCCCAACGGGGTACTTAGCTTTAAAGAAGACTTCGGTTTCCAAATTTTCGTAATTTCAGGAGCTGGCCGACCGGCACTTGCGAACTGCTTCTGCTTCGGGCACCGCACGGCAAAAAAGACTGAAGAAAATGGCGTCGGCTGTGTCTTATATACCCCTGTCGCACTGACGTCAGGGAAGAAGGCGACAACAACCGACGCCGGACCTAGACTTTGGAATTCGGCCGACCGAGGACCCGCCTGACGGCAGGAGAACCCATCTGTAATGACTGCAGCTGTATGCACAATGAACATCAAAACTATTTACATATGTTAAATATCACACTTCCTTTCTTTCTTTGTAACTATCATCAATCCAACATTATATAAATTGCTGCATTCCTGCCTTCCCTTAAACCACTCTCCTCCTCCTCCTGAAGATTAATCTGCATGTATTGTTCCTACAGTTTACATTTATTTCTATGTAATGTGTTCCTTTCCTTTTCTAAAGATCCTTCTTGCACTTCTTTTATCTCATCTATAATATTTAATGCTTCAGATACGGTTGGTTTAGACTTTAAGTTCCATTTTCTAGTAATTGCTGTGTCCCAGCACTAAATAATCACTTCCTTAGTTAACAGCTATTTGCTCACTCAGTATTTTTGACAGAGTACTCCATAAATAATTTTTGAAATCCTGCCAACTCATTACACTCCAAAAACATACGTTCTCGGTTACCTCTTTCTTCCCCATCATACCTCCAACATTTGCTATCTACCTGATGAAAAATTCTTTGAAGTCTGCTATATTTAAAGCAATTAGTGTACTTAAAATACCTACAAGGAGTATGGTCTCAAAAGCTTTTGGTAGGAAAAGACATGATGTGTGAGCAGCATGACCAATTTCAACAGTTTGTGAGACCCTCTCAAAGATTAACCAGATTTAACAGACAGGACCTGCTTTTGACAAAACTGAACTGTTGAAGGTTAATTCTTGATATCACAATTGATAACATTAATTACAATATACCAATAAGTGTGCAATTATTCCAGACTGTGATATAGCCGCCCGTGTGGAGGGGCATGACCACTGCAGTATGCCATAATTCAGGAACAAATACTGTAGTAAACTTAAGTTAAACAATCTGAAGAGAGTTTTGGTTAGAGCAGGTTTGCTACTATTTGTTAAGCATACAAGTATGTTGTCAGGTCCCACAAAGAAATATTTTTGGTCTTTCATAGCACCTTCAGAACATGCTCCTTGGTGATAATAAGGGGTTTAAGAAATTCTGGGATAAGTTGAGTTTGGAAAGATGTTTCAGGGGTGAAGTTTGCATTAAATGTATTTGCTAGTGTACTGGAAAAAATGTGTTTGAGTGGGAGGTCCTGTTTAGGATAAGTTGTGAACTTGGATATTTCTTCTTTAGTTTGTTAACATAGCTAGAGTAGAGAGGGACTTGTAGTTATCCTTAGCTTATGTAGCTAGCCTAAGTTCGTGGATTATTTTACTAATCGTAGTAATATTTTTCAGTTCCCTGGTAGTATTTTTTTACACTATCTTTGTTGTGACAAGTTTTGGATCTGCTGTATAATTTAAGGAGTTTCTTTCTCTCCAGTAAGAATTACTTATGAACCACCAAGATGGTTTGTTTTTGAACCACTCACTTTGCTCTACCTGGAAATGAAAATTCTATGCATTTATCTAAGTGGTCGTAGGACTCCACTGCGAATCTGACTGTGTGTCAGTATCTGAGCTTTTGTTGTCATTGGTACATTTTGAAATTTCGTTACAGAATTATATGAAGCTTGTCTACTTTGAAGTACTTCAATTCAGAGACTTTGGTTTCTGGGACTTTGGAGATTATGAAGGCAAATGTCGCAAGCTTATAGTTCAGCTAAACTAGGGAGGAAGACACCAGAGAATAGTAAATGAAAACAGTTCATCTATGAAGGTAACATCTAGGATATTATATTATGATCTATTCTGGTGATTTTACTTCTACCTGTTTCACGGTAATTTTGTAAATTAAGTCCAAGAAACAGTCCTCTGAGGATATCTAATGTTGGATGTATAGGTGCTCCAGTTAACTGCAGGGTAGTTAAAGTTTCCCAAAATAATGGAATTCTTGTTAATAGGGAGTTCTTTGAATACTTTTGGGGAATGTACCATATTGTTTGGGGACATGGAGGGTTGTCCTGTAGCACACTAGAAGTTGGGGATCTGGAGTTTTATGAGCTGCTTGTGGTTCTAAGAGAATCTGTCTCGAGGCAATATTACCACTGACAAGTATGGAGACTCTACAGCACAGCAGTTACTGTGACAGGAAGGCAGAGAAATTGCAAAACCCAGTGATACAGGAAGTACTTTCCTTACATTTAAACCAAGTCTCAGTAATTTCACAAAAATGGATATGTTCCAAACTTAGGAGAATCTCAAGATCAGGCAATTCATTGATGAGACTTCTCATGATGAGGCAACTTAATGTTGTCCAGACTGGGGGGGGGGGTTGATGAACTTGCTAAACTGAAATGTCCATTAACTGGACTCTGCCTAAAAACAGACACTATGGGAGTAGCAAAGACTTTAGAGAGCCAACATGTGGAAGCCTTTGAACAAAAGGTGCAGATCATTCCTTGGAAAGCAAGCAGGACTGTTAATCTATTCATCCCAGGCTGACACATACTGGATGCACCAGAACGACACCAACTATTCAGCTAGTTGTTGAAGCTAATTATCTTTTCTTTCCATCATTCTTGGTGAGGGATTCTACTCAGGACAGGAGTCTTACCTGCATTTTTCACATGCATGGAAAGTTCTGGCATGTCTCTCTGCATGTTCCTAAAGTTTTTTTGCCCGCGTCACTCACTCCCACATGGACACGACCATGTTTTAGCCTTACTTGCCATGGAAAAGAGTTTTTGGGACCCTTGAAATGTCAGAGATTCTAGCACCAGAAAAGCAACTGACTGAAACCCTATCCTTGTTCAGCCTTGTAAATGTAGAGTCTGTGTGCCTACCAAATGAGTCACAAATCACTTAGACTGTTATGTTAGTAGAGTCTTTAGGAGTACAAGACTAAAAGCACTCGACTCTTGGTCACTTAATGTTGTAGGTGTGCACTGAGAAAATTAGTTAAACAATTTCAACTAAGATCTATTCCTACAAGCTCTAGGAGGCTTTGGTAGAGATTATTTTTAAAAGCATTGACATATGACATTTTAATGTCATTTTGCTGAGAATACAATAGAGGTGAGGATGGCAGTTTGAGTGTCTGATTCTCACTGAGTATAGTTTAGGTTTAGCTGAGAGGAATGCCTCCAAATTAATTAATGAAGTAGAGACGGTTCATTCCGTGTTACATAAAGGAGAAGGGAAATAACACTGAAATAGCGATTCTGAAAAATGCACTGAAAATCAGTGAATGGACATCCATTCCACTGGTTAATGGTTAGAAAGTTTCCAAAAGCAGGGAACAGTATGCCTGCAGGTTTGCATCATCTACTCAAGATCTGCTCCTCTGGTGTATACTTCAATGTCTGGAAATCCCAGGAAGCCTACTGTCTTCTTTTTGAAACCATCAATGAGACAGCCACAGAGCTGTAGGACGAGAAGCTGCGTGACTTTATCATTCTTGACTTTGAGAAGGCCTTTCTGCTGGGCAATTGTTCCATTCCCATTTCCTTGCCGTCTGCTCCACTTGAGTCAGACTTTGTAGTGAAGGGTGCTGCAGCTAAGTTTAAGAATGAAGTATATCAGGCTTCTCAAGTACCAACCTGAAATGAAGGCGTTGCTGGCATTGCACTTTCTGCTTGAGAATAACATCTGAAAAGCCTTTCTTTAAATGGACTCTACCAAGTCAGACAACTCTGAGCTGTTATTTCATTGGCTTGCAGGCTTATATTTGCACAGTGTTAAGAAATATGCCTACAGCTGTAGTCACATGAGCTGCCTACTTCCTTGTTACCTCCTGTCATTCACAACATAAAGACCCTTCACACATGCAAAATAGAGTCATAGGGTGGTAAAGAAGGCTGAATTTCCACTGTCATAAAAGGCAGGTGACTTTCTCTGAAAGTACAGTTGTGTAAAGTAACAGTAGATGTCCCTCTTTTCACTGGTGCAGTATTCTTCATCTAAGGGATCTCCTGTCAAGGATAGCCAAACATATGATCAGTATACCAAAGCCTTTAGCTCTTACAGGCACTGTATATCACATGTACGCTCCCTGTGCTAGATATAGGGCATAAAGGTGACATATGGATGCAATCACTAACAACTGAAAAAGACCCAAGAGGAATAGAATACCCTCAGGGACCAAGATGAACATGTGAATCCAGAACGAAAAAATAAAGAAGAAAGGAACAGGGCGTCTCAGCCAGGAGAGCAACCAGAACACAGGGCAAGAGTCCGGACAGAGGAGGAAGGAGACAGAAGGCCCAAGTAGCAGTCTCAAGGATAGAATTGGTATCCATACCCTTGAAAAAGGCAACAGAGGAGGCAACTGCCTTAGAGAATATGCATTTACAGACAAGGAAAGACATTTGTCATGAAAAGAATAACATAATAAAATGGCCTTAGAAATCAGGGAGAAGATGGTTTCCTTAGAAATAGCCAAACCCAAAGTCCTGGAATGAAAAGAATCAAAAAGCTGCACAGATTTCCAAATACCTTTAGTTTTATGTAAATAATATCTGAGCTGTCTATGCAAATCCAAGGTCTGAAAAAATATTCTCACTGGTAGCTTGTGAAGAAGGAAAAAGGGAAAGAAGGTGAACAGACTGATTAAATGCCAGTGCATTAACTCCCATGGGCATAAGAGAAGGGTTAGTGTGAAAAGACACCCTGTCTCTATGAAAAACGAAAAAAGGAAGAATAGCCATGACAGCCTGAAGTTCAGACACTCTCTTGGCAGAAATAAGAGACAAAAGAATAGTCTTTAAAGTACAGTTTTGTAGGGAAGATGAAGAAGCAGGCTTAAAAGAAACCCAGGTCAAATTTTCAAGTACAAAACTGACATCTGAAGAAAATGGAACAGGCTTCTTGTCTGGTGTGTCTAATATGAAGGATGCCTTTAAGAAATTGTCTGACCTCAAACCTAGGGGCCAAAGGAAGAGTCAAGGGCAAACAAGTACAGACTGCTGACAGGTAAGCCTTAACTTAAGTATATGCCAACCCAGCATGGAGCAGATCACACAAGTAAGAGAGAGAGAGAACCAGAGAAACCTCCACAGAAAGGGGCTCCAGATGGTGCAGAGGCACCAGACAGGAAATCTTTTCCATTTGGACAGATAGTATTTCCTGCTAGTGAGTTTTCTGGCCTGCCTCCTGCAGAACCTGAAGCATGTCCTCAGAAAAGAGGTGCCTAAAAGGGATCAAAACCCTATTATCCACTCTTTCATCTGAAGAGTGGTCAAGTGGGGATGGACAAGAAATCCCTTGTCTTGTGTGAGAAGATCCACCCAGTGAGGAAACTTGTGGTAACTACCCCTGGCCAAGTGAGAGACAAGGGAAAAACAATGCCGTCTGGGTCAAAAGGGAGTCATTAGCAAGGTTTTGGGAGGGAGAGTTCTGCCTGATCTTGTGAAGAACTCATGGTAACAGAGGAAGGGGGGGGAAACATACATTAAGATCCCCTTTCAAGGAAAAGACAAGGCACCCACTTTCCAAGTCAGAGGACACGGGACTCTGGAATGGACTACAGGAAGTTGTCTGAGGAATATCCCAGTGATGGAAAATGTCCAGGAACACATCTCTGTGAAGTATTCATTCGCAAACTTGTGTTCTGGACCTGCTGTGAGAGTCTGCCACTAGACTGTGATCTGAAGGAAAGAGTCACTTGATACTGGACAGCTAGATCCCAAACATGAGGAGGCAGTATGCAATAGAAACAGGACTTGTGCCCCGGCTTGCTGACATACCACATCACTGTGGTGTTGTTGAAGACTTTTAGGGGCTCAGGATGAAACAAGGACTGAAAAACATGCAGAGCCATTATCTCTTTAATACTGACATGATCCAACTTCTGATGAGGAGGCCAGAGACCTTGGACCTTTAGGGGGTCACAATACGCACTCCACCCCATGTCTGAGGCATTTGCAAAAAGTTCCTGAGAGGGAAATGGAGGCTGAAAGGGAGGCCCTGGACTGACAGAGACTTGATGAATACACTGCTGAAGCTTGATCATGAGACAGGGAAGAAAAGGAACAGGAAACTCCAGGGAGTGGCAATGCTGGAGCCACAATGATTTGAGGTACCACTGAAATTTCCTCATATAGAGCCTGGCAAGAGGGAGCATAGGAATGGTGGAGGCCATGAATCCCACAACCCTAAGAAATTACCTGGCTGTGACAGTGGGCAGAGAAAGAAGAGACTGGAAAAAGCTTGGCAGGAAGAGAAGCCAGCAAAAGAAAGCAAGCATTCGAAGAAAACATGATCCTGGAAAGGCATCAGAACTGATTTCTGGAGGTTTATAGTGAACCTCAGGTTGTGTAAAAGACAAGTGGAAACTGGAGATCCTGCAACAAACTGTGAGAAGGAGCTTGAATAAGCAGACTGCCTAGACTGGGAAAATTCTAAATACCTCAAAAGTCTGCAAAAGGTAATGACAGGAGCGAGGGATTTGGTGAACATCCTTGGGGAAGTAGAAAGGCCAAAGGTCAAAGCAGAAAATTGAAAATGCATGGAAGAAGCAGAGAAACATAAACATTTCCTGAGTACAGGATGAATTGGGCTGTGAAGGTATGCATCCTTCAGCTCCAGAGACACTAGAAAGGTTGGGGAAGCAGAAGAAGAAAAAGTCTGAAGGGACAACATCCAAAAGGAACAGATCTTGAGAAAGGTGTTGAGCAGAGAAAGATCCAGAATTAGCATCCATGTACCTTCCTTCCAGGGAACCAAAAACATTCTGGAGTAAAACCCCTTCCCCACCTGGATGGGAGGAATCACTTGAATGGTGCCCTGATCCAATAGAGATTGCAGAAACTCTGGAAAATGAGGATGCTATTCTCAAGGAGGTTGAGGAATGCCTGAAAAGGGAGGAAGGGACTTTCAAACCATGAAGTATCCCTGACAGATAAACTGACAGAACGCAAGAATCTGAGGTGATCTGTATCCAATTTGGAAGAGACAATGAGAGGTGGAGGAACAAGGAAACCTGGCTGTTGGGAAGGGAAGACCAAATTTCAAATAGAACCAGGATTATCCTGAAAAGAAGGCTTCTGGGAGGAAGGAGTCTGAGTAGACCTAGCAGAAGGCACAAGCCTAGAACCTTTCTGACCCTTAGATGGGAGGGAAGTCAGTCTACTAACAAAGGCAGACTTAGTAGGATAGTTCCTCTGAAACTTGGGAATAGGGGAGACAAAGATATGCTTAAGTTCCTGCATGGCCTTGCCCTTATTCTGGTGAGACTTAAATAAGTTAGCAGCAGCAGTCTCAAAAAGACTTTTGTTATTTAGAGGTGCATCCAAAAGTTTAGCCTTGACATCATCAGGCAAAGCCTGAAGACATAGCCAAGAATAATGCCTCATCACTGAACTAAAGGCAGCAGCCCTGGAAGAGGCATCAGCTGCATCATAGCTGCGCTTTATACAGTGACCGGCAACTTGAGAAGTAGACCCCAGCAAGGAAAGGGCAGAAGCCTTCCTGTCAGAATCAGGAAAGTCGGACACCACCTTAGAAACCTGGGAAAGGAGGGGAAAAACATACCTGGTCATATGAGTCTGGTAGTTGATAGCACTAAAGGATAAGGTGGCAGCTGTATACACTGTCTTGCCTAATCTTTCCATAGCCTGACTGTCCTTATCAGAGGGAAGGAGTTTAGTAGATGGCAACAATTTACATGGCTTGTCTGAAGAAACTGATACCACAGGAAGATCAGCAGAAGGTCACTTATAAATAAATGTGCCATCCTCAGGCAACTTATATAACCTATCAGGCTTCTTAGGGGCAGGAGACTAAGAGTCAGGGGCTACCAGAGGCTGTAGAAAAAGTATCCAACAGGGCAGACAAAACAGGAGGGACAGCTGATGGTTTCGGAGACTCCATCTGAAGGAGCTCACAGTACCACTTTTGAATAAACCACTTAATATGCACACTTGGAGGAGTGAAGTAGTAATCCCAAAACACAGTTTATTGAGTACAAAATGAAAACGCTTAACGTTATCACTGTGTTTTCGTCTTACAAGGAAACTTCTTCAAATCAGAGCGTACCAAGTTAGCAGAGCATATTTATACAGTTGAACCACCCCAATCAAACAATTAATTAATCCATTTATGCAACACCAATTTTACAGGACTAAAACAATTAAAGGCACAAAACAGTAAAATCAGACATAAAACTGTAAAAATCATGTTAAAAACACATTAAAATGTCCACACTTCTATGTATCCAAATAAATACAATCATTGAAAATTTAATATGCACTCATAAAAATAACGTAATAAACGTGAATTAAAAAAAACGAAGTTAATCACAATTACATCATTTAGATACTCATCCTTGTGCAACTACTAAATTTCAACCTAGACTACCCTCTAGTGGCCATACAATATAAATACTAAAGTGTTGCTGCCCTTAATTTCAAAACTGGTGTCAAGGAGACCATATCATTTAATCCAGGGAACCTGTTGGCTTTAAAAATGATTTGCCAATATAGTTCCCTGTACTCTAGTCTGGTCTCCCAGGGTCCATCTCTAATGTCTAGGTCCACTGTTTCAACAACAAAAAAATTAAAATCTGCCCCATCACATAACAAAGTGTGTGTATAAAGTGCGTTTGTCAAATTCATTTTTCTTATGTCATATTTATGCTCATAAATCCTTAACTTAAACTTCTTTTCCAGTTTCCCCAGAAAGAATACCTGACATTTACTACATAAAGCAATATAAACCACTCCACTGGTGTTACAATTGGCATAACTTGAGCTTTTTATCTATTTGTCCCTAGTAGTTAAATATAACATATTGCCTTCCCTTATGTTGGGGCATTGTGGACAACAACCACACTTATAGGTGCCCTTTTTCTTTTGTTTTTTTTATCATTGTCAACAACCCTTTTATTCTCCAGAGCATTCTAGATGTTCATATCTTTCTTGTACGTCCAATTTAGAGGCTTTTCAAAAATGACATTTAAATCAGAAATACTACAAAATTTTGTCCACAATGCCCCAACATAAGGGAGGACGATATGTTATACTTAACTGCTAGGGACAAGATAAAAAGCTCAAGTTATGCCAATTGTAACACCAGTGGAGTGGTTTATATTGCTTTATGTAGTAAATGTCAAGTATTCCATCTGGGGAAACCAGAAAGGACGTTTAAGTTAAGGATTTATGAGTATAAATATGATATAAGAAAAAAGAATTTGACGAACGCACTTTATAAACGCACTTTGTTATGTGATGGGCCAGATTTAAATTTTTTTGTTGTTGAAATAGTGGACCTGGACATTAGAGGTGGACCCTGGGAGACCAAACTAGAGTACAGGGAAAGTACAGTTGTGTACACTTACCATAAATGTAGATGTTCAAGTGTATTCACTGTTGCAGTCATTACATTTGGGTTATCTGCTTGCAGGAAGCCATCAGTCGGCCTGATTAACAAAGTCTTGGGTCCTGTGTCGGTTGATGTCCCTTCTTCCATGACATCAGGTCGTCAGGGGTATAAAACATGCAGCCGACGCCATTACATCAGTTTTTCTTGCCCCAGATATCAGGCGCCCCCCTAATGGGAAACAATTAAACATAAAAGTACAAAGATATACCTCCAACAAAAAAACAAATATACCAAAAAGGCTTTTAAGCATAGTAAAGGAATGTAGAGGTATAGCCAAAAAGAAGTTAGGGGGCTGGAGGGAGGGTAACCAGGACTGCAACAGTGAATACACTCGAATATCTACATTTATGGTAAGTGTACACAACCGTAGTATGTTCTTTGTGTTTCACTGTTGCAGTCATTACATTTGGGTACATTCACAAAGCTATGGTTGGGAGGAGGAATTTAGATAGCATTAGGGCCAGCTATAAGGCCCTGCAATGGCAAAGCCAGCTCTGGATTTAGAGAAAATTGGTAAATGATAATGCTTGGAGAAAGAATGTACAGAACTCCAGGTAGCAGCTTCTAGGATGACCCTGATAGGGACGCCTCTCAGAAAGGCTGTAGAGGTAGATGCAGCCCTGGTGGAGTGAGGTCTGATCCTCTGGGGGATAGGTTTTCCATGGTGCTTATAGCAGAAATTAATGCAATGGCTTATCCATTTAGAAATGACTTGCTTTGAAATAGCCTTCCCCTCTGCCCCTGCAGCAAATGCCACCAGCAGTTGTTCAGATTTCCTTTGAGGTTTAGCCCTGTTCAAGTAGAATCTAAGTTGTCCGTGCACATCTAAGGAATGCAGTATCCATTCCCCTTTATTCTGTGGATTGGGAAAGAAGGTTGGCAAATGAATGGACTGATTAAGAGCCACACTGGATACCACCTTGGGCATGAAGGATGGATTGATTCTGAGGGACACCATGTCCGCATGAAAGATGATGAAAGGCTCCACTGTCATAAGGGCCTATAATTCAGATACCCTTCTAGCTGAAGTGATTGCTAAAAGGGAAGCTGTTTTCCAAGAAAGAAATTTTAAGTCTGCAGTAGCAGCTGGCTCGAAAAGAGGTAGAGTGAGTTTCTCCAAGACAAAGTTAAGGTCCCAGGCTGGGGTTGGAGCTCTCCTGGGTGGTCTCAAATTTTTGGCCCCTCTGAGGAACTGCTTGAGCAGTGGATGAGAGTAGAGGGTAGGTTCTGTGTTATAATGAGCTGAAATGGCTGAGGCGTGAATTTTAATGGAGGAAAAAGACCGGCCCTTGTGAAGCATCTCAGTTAAGTATTGTAAAATCTGAGGTAAATTGGGCGCTGCTGTGGTCACCCTTGAGATTGGTTCCAGGCACACAATCTTTTCCATTTTTCAGCATAAGATTTTCTAGTACTAGGCCTCCTTGCCTCTAAAATGATATCCATCACAGGTTTGCTGAGGGATGGTAAAGGAGAGATTAAGTACTTAGCCAGGCTGCAAGGTTCAGTGTTAGAAGCTTAGGGTGCAGAATCTGGTTCTCCTGCTGAGACAGCAGGGAAGGAGTCTGAGGCAGGTGCCATGGAGATAATCATGACACACTGCGCAGGAGGGGATACCACTGTTGTTGCGGCCAGTCTGGAGCAATCAAAATCATCCTTGGTTTGTCCTGTTTGATTATTAGTAGTACTTTGGAGAGCAGAGGCAGAGGGGGGAAGGCATAGACGGATAGGTTTTTCCTAGTTGAAGGACAGAGCATCCACTTCCCAGGCTTGTTTGTGGGGAGTCCTTGTGTAAAATATGTATTGGTAGTTCTGGGGAGAGGCAAACAGGTCTATATCTGGGCTCCCCCATTTGCTTGCCAACATGTTGAAAATCCTTGGTTCCAGTTTCCACTCATGTGGGTCCATGAGGTTTCTGCTTAGTCCATCTGCCAGTGTATTTAATTTTCCTGGCAGGAATTGAGCTTGTAGGTGCACTTGGTAGCTCAAAGCTGTGTTCCACAATGCCATGGCTAGTCTGCAGAGGGGGTAAGAATGTGTACCCCCCTGCTTGTTTATGTACCACATAACAGTGGTGTTGTCCGTCTTTACCATTAGTTGTACTGGAAGAATGTGGTCCTTGAAGGCTGTCAGAGCATTCTGTACAGTTAACATTTCTTTTTGAATGATATGCATGTGCATTTGACTTGGGTTCCATTTGCCTAAATGCACTTCCCTGCCAGGTGAGCCCCCCATGCATAGTCTGATCCATCTGTTGTTAGAGTTTGGGTGGCAGGGGGTGGTGTGAAAGGTAGTTCCTTGTTTTGGTGGCAGGCCTCTGCCCACCAAAGGAACTCTAGGCGTAGGCAAGGTATGACAGGAATCATTGTTTCTAGGTCTTGAGAATGTTGACACCATAGGCATTTTAGATACCACTGTAGTTTCCTCATATGCAGTCTTGCATATGGAATTAGAAGAATGCAGGAGACCATGAACCCCAAGGCTTGCAGTATTTGTCTTGTAGATAGCATTGCTTTTGTGGCCACTTGTTTGAAGTAAGTTGTCAAATTAATTTGTTTCTCTGGCGTGAGGTAAGCCATCTGGGAAGTTGTATTCAAGCTTGCTCCCAGGAATATAATTTGTTGACAGGGTACCAGGTGTGATGTCTTTTCATTTATGGTGTACCCCAGACAAGTTAGAACCCTTTTTACAAAGGCCAGATGATTCAAAAGTATGTCCTGGCTTTCTGCCTGAATTAGACAATCGTCCAGGTATGGGTATATCTGAATATTTCTTTGCCTGCAAAATGCAATAACTGGTGCTAGGCACTTTGTGAATATCATGGGCGCAGTAGATAAGCCAAAGGGCAGTGCAGAGAACTGATAGTGCATGTAGCCTGCTTTGAAGCATAGGTATCTTCTGCAAGATTCCCTGACTGGGATGTGCAGGTATGCTTCTTTTAAATCTAGTGTTGCCAACCAGGCATCTTTGCCTAGCATAAGAAGTAACTGGTGAAGAGTCAGCATCTTGAATTTTGGAATCTCCAAAAAGGTGTTTAGAGTAGACAGGTCCAGGATAGGACGCCATGAATTGTCTTTTCTGGGTACCAGGAAAAGTCTCGAGTAGAAACCTTGTCCCTTTTCCTCTTCTGGTACTAGTTGAATAGCCCACATGCTTTAGAAAGAAAGTACTTGCTTTTGGGCCTCTACCCACTGATTTGGGGGTATGTCCGGCCACCCACATGGTGTTGGCAACATGTGGAAGTGAAATCTGTATCCCTGGGACACTATATTTAAAACCCATTTGTCCTGGGTAATGAGTTCCCAATTCTCTGCATGAAAAGCAATCTTTCCCCCCAAAGGGGCAGTCAGACGATAAGTGCTTGGAAATTTTAAAAGGAAGTCATTGAGACAGTTTACCAAAGGGGGGAGTCTTATTATTCCCAGATTTGGAAGTGGAGGCCTCCCACTGCTTAGTTCTGTGTGTCCCCTGGGACTGAAACCTGGGGTTTTTGCTGTGTCTGGGTTTGGCTTGAGAAGACCTGGAAGGGGCTGGAAAGGACCAATTCTTAGAGGGTCAGTGCCTACTAAGTCTAGAAGGCTGAATTTGTAAAAAAATCTTTAACAGTTTGCATAGATTTAGCTTTATCTTCCATCTTTTTAAGAACTTCCTCAGCTTTGTTGCCAAACAGGCATTCCTGATTTAAAGGCGCATCCAACAATTTAGCTTTAACATGATCAGGCAAAGATTGCTCCTTAAGCCAAGCATGCCTTCTGAGCACAGACCCAGTAACAACAGCCCTGCAAGAGGCCTCTAATGAATCAAAACCACATTGCAAAGTATGTTTTCCAACTTGTTCAGCAGAATGCATTAAATCCTGTAATTCTTTATTTTCCACACAGTCAGCAATCAACATCATTTTCTGTTTAAACAGTCCAATAACATGTTGCTGATATTTTAACATATGAAACTGGCAGTTTAAAGCCCTAATGGCCAAGGTTGCAGAAGTGTAAACCTTCTTACCCCATCTATCCAGCGCCCTGGAGTCTCTATCAGAAGGTGTAGGATTTTTAGCAGTAGAAGCCTTAATACCTTTGGGTCCCTGTGAAATAGTCTCTGGATATGCAATAGGATTTTTGAAAAGGAACTTGTGGGACTCAGGGACCCTGTAATATCTGTCATGTTTTCTGGGAGCAGGAGGCAGGGAATCAGGGGCCAAACTAGATTCCGAAAAAGCATCATCAACAATGTCTAGTACATAGACATACACATAGTAATAGCTAAAGGCCTATGCTGAGGTAGGAGAAGAAAATCCCTAAGCCTCTTTTTTGAATCAGAAAAATCCTGTCTTTCCCAGTGGAAATGCTCCCTTAGAGTATGTAAGGTTTCCCCAAAAGAAAAATCCACAGAAGGGGAAGCAGAGGGAATAGAGTCCTCTGCATCAGAATCTTCATAAGTAGATAAGGGCAAATCCAGATCATCAGAAGAATCAGAAAAAACAGAATCCTGATCAGAAGATTCATAATCAACTTCAGTCCTAGGTCCCTTACAAGGAGGGAGGGGGGTTGGCTACCCCTGATTAGAGTTATTAGATCTTCATCCATTCTTATAATTTGTTTTTTAGGCATAGAGGCCTGAGCATGTGGCCTGGGCATCGGTTATTTAGACATGGATCGAGATTTAGGCCTAAGTAAAGAAGGAGGCGTCGGTTTAATATGCAAGTCCGTAGACCTGAATACACCCTCAGAAGCCGGTGCATGCACAGCGGCTCTGGACCCATCCAAGGTAGAGACACCCGTGGGTTCCATAGTTGAAGCATCTTGCGGCATACCAGACTCCAAATGGGTCTCAGTAGAGGCCTGCGAATCAGAAGTAGTGGGTATCAGGGGCTGCAAAAGCGCCTCACTGAGTACCAGCAAACTGCCGATGGCTTAGGAAAAGCGTTGTCAGCTGTTTTGGACCTCAGCAGCCTGTCTCTGTCTTTATCTTTGCGTTTTTTCGGAATCCCAGAAGTCGGATGGCTAACCGATGACATTTCTGGATAACTAAATCGAGAACCAAAATATTTAGAGGTGAAAATATACCGATGACAGATAGTGCGTTGAATAAATAAAGCACAAAACCGACAGCAAGGTACATCGTGGTCAGGGCCTAGGCAAGGAATACAGTACGAATGAAAATCTTTATGAGGTATTTGCTTTCCACAAGTAATGCAATTATTAACTTTTACTGACATCGGTAAGGAGCAAGAAAAAGTTTCCCCAATGGGGTACTTAGCTTTATTTGAAGACTTCGGATCCGAAACTCGAAAACAAAAATTTAAGGAGTCGGCCGACCAGCACTTGCGAACTGCTTCTGCTTCGGGCACCGCATGGCAAGAAAGACTGATGTAATGGTGTTGGCTGCACGTTTTATACCCCTGACGACCTGACGTCATGGAAGAAGGGACAGCAACCGACGCAGGACCCAAGACTTTGTTAATCAGGCTGACAGAGGGCTAAACTGCAAGCAGATAACCTAAATGTAATGAGTGCAACAGTGAAACACAAAGAACATCTATATTGGCAGATCATTTTTGAAGCCAACAGGTTCCCTGGATTAAATGATATGGTCGCCTTGACACCAGTTTTGAAATTAAGGGCAACAAAACTTTAGTATTTATATTCATGGCCACTAAAAGGTAGTCTAGGTTGAAATTTAGTAGTTGCACAAGGATGATCAACCTTTTTATGGGGAAGGCCACTACACGAATTCTTAATGCATCTGCGGATCACCTCAAAACATAGTAAGTCATTACGAGTTAACAATAGGCACAGGTGACTGGCATTTTACTTTAGACAGCAGTAAACTGCAACACAGACTTCACTACACTAAACAGTATATTAGTAAAATGAGTCACAGTATTCACATTAAATGTTATTACTTTTCGAACACACTCGTCAGTGGCAACAATAGTTACTTCCGTGGCTAAAATTAGAGGTGTGCACAACTGCCGTCAATTAGTTAAGTAAGCATGTGCTGGAAAGTTTGCATGACTGCAGTAAGGCATAGCTCTTTTTCACTTTTTTTAAAAATTTTTGGTTACTCTCTGGGGTCGGATGGTGTTGCATCGTGGGCCAGATTTGGCCCACGAACCAGACGTTGTGCATCACTGATCTAAATGATGTAATTGTGATTAATGTCAAGTTTTTTCAAATTCACATTTGTTATGTTATTTTTATGAGTGCATATTACATTTTCATTGGGTGTATTTATTTGGATACATAGAAGTGTGGACATTTTAACGTGTTTTTATTTAACATGATTTTTACAGTTTTATAAATCTGATTTTACTATTTTGTGACTTTAATTGTTTTAGTCCTATAAAATTGGGTTTGCATAAATGGATTAATTAATTGTTTGGGATGGTTCAACTGTATAAATATGCTTTGCTAACTTGGTACGCTCTGATTTGAAGAAGTTTCCTTGTAAGATGAAAATGCGATGATAACATTAAGCATTTTCATTTTGTACTCAATAAACTGTGTTTTGGCTTTATTGGTTCGTTCCTCCAAGTGTGCTTATTAAGTGGTTTACTGATTTTACCTTGGGCACACTATCCACTTTATTTTTATTCTTGGTTCATAACTATTTTGACTATCAAAGACCTGGGAACAGTCCCACCTGAAATAGTCCAACATGTTGGCTACAATATCTCTGAATGACAACTCTTCCAAGGGGAGGTTTGGACTTAAGAATACCCTTCCCCCAAATCTCAGTTCAAGGGGAAAGAATTTCAGAAGAATAAGTCAGGGATTCTTCCCCAGAATCCAAATTCTCATCTGATGAATCCAAATCCCTAGGCATCTTAACAGCAGTGAAAGACCAAGGAGGGGGCAGGAATACACAAACCTTGAGGAGGTCTCAAGGCCATTAAAGCATTAAATAAACCCTGGTTGAAATCCTGTCATTCACGCTGGGGATTCTTAACAACAGGGGAAATATACTTAGTTTGCAATTTCTTTTTCTGAAGAACATCCACCCAGAAAACCCTTGGATTGTGTCAGACCCTTGACGTGATTCACTAATGGTGACAGGAATTTCCTTCCTCATGAAAATCCGAGGAATCCTCCCTCGGTCCCTTGGATATTATCAGCCTAGGTTACCCCTCAACATCAGGTGTAGATGGAAAAGCCTCTAAGGACATGTGATAACTCAGAGCCATGCTGACCTCTGATGGGGTCACGGCAGAGGAATCCAAAGCAAGTACCAGATGGTCTTTATTACTTTCACTAGCCTCTAGAGAGATGTCAGGTGGAAGCTGGACAGGGACTGGATTGGGCCTAACTTTTTTGGCTGCCTTCTTGGCAGACAGTTGGCCCTCAGGATGAGGTGATTCCACCATAGCACCCTAAGTAACAGATTAAGTCACTGGTTCTCAAGATATACAGACAAGAAACAGAGATGACTAAGTTTGTTTGGTCTTTGGCAGAAATGCCTGACAGCTAGAGCACTGCATATGATTATGGGAAGCACCCAAAGAAAACAGACACTGGTTGTGACGGTCTTTATGGGGAATCTACCTCCCACAATGATATTTTCTCATTCTGAATGACATGAACATAATATCAAACAATAGGAAAAAGAAGAGAAGAAACCCCAAAGGTGCACTTACCTGAAAAATGGCTTGGTGACCAGCATAGCAGAAGGAAGTTCAGACCGGCGTACAATAACGGCATTCAGACCTGTTGGTTTATTGGTGCTAGACCCTACTGATGTCTAAGTCAACTGGACTCTAAATAGCTTAATGACGTCTAGGAAAAAAGATAAAGTATTGACATGAAGAAAAGCTAATGGTAGAATCGGACTGTTTCCAATGGAACACCTCCTACACTAATAAAATCAGTGGTTAGGGCCATAACCTCCTCCTGGAAATATTAGGAGGCAGTCTGTTTTCAGGTCCTCTGAGGCTCTACAGCAGAAAGTGGTGAATGCACTGGTGATTCTGCTACAGGACCCTATTATGAGTATGTAAAGCGATTGGGAAGAATCCCTCCCTGCACTCTTGCAGACCTGTGTGTTTTAGAACTGTTATCTCTCGCTCTGGACCTAAGAAAAAGAGAGATGATGATTCACTGAAGAAAACAAGAAATGCTTATAATGCTTTTCTCTTTCATAAACTTTTTACCTTCACCAATGCCTCATAAAGCCTTTAGCAGATAAGCTAGTATGACACAGCTTATGATGGCAGAAATCACATGATGTGGCAATGTGGCACACTCTCAGACAATACATAACACTATGGTGTCTACTCACCACAGCCATTGTTATTACTGGATTAGGTATTGTTTGACTACACTTACAGGCTACAAAGAGAGGTTCTGTTTTTTCCCCATTTTGGATGAGTTTCTGTTTATTATCCAAAGCAGTACAAATGCAACAGATTATTTTTGTTAGAAAATAAAATCAGCAAGAGACTGAGCTCTGTTCCAATGCAACCATAAATAGCACAAAAATAAACTGATTTTTTTCTTTACTCATATTCCCTAATGCTTTTCTCTTCTAAAACTGTTATGGAAACTTCTAATTGTCGTCATGGAGAGACTATGTACTGGTGACAGCTCCCCCTAGTGGACAGATATTGAAAAGGGGTCATAGTCAAACTAACAATAATCAAACTAAGGCCATCAAAACAGCAAGCCACTGAAGGACCCCCCCCCCAAAAAAAACATAAATAAATCCACGCATACAATCCATGTCTTGCAAAATGTTACAGCAAGGCCCCCCCGATACTTATTTATACTGTGAGGATGGCTATACTAACATGCAGGAAGGGAAAAGGTGGAGAAATCAACAGTACAAAAACTGATCATTCCTTAACCTTTCATAGTAACATAACCTCACCCTCCCGGCATGCATGCATGCATGACTGATTGGATGAATAAATCACTGTAATGATGCAGGAGGAATACCAGTGCCATTATTATTCATCGCTCTTAATTATACTGACAATAACAAGGAGTGGCAGTACTAGAAATGACAATCCACAGCATATGCACAACAGTTCTTCTCAAGGGCCGTACACAAAAGAAACATCTGGGTACCAGAGCTGTCTAGCTGTTCCTAGATAAATATACCATGAACCATTAACTTCTCTGAACTAGCCTGTAAACATTAAAAAATACAACATTCACCTTGGCATTTTCTTTGCAATAAATTCAAATAATTTATTTAACTGTTTTCATACCTGCCGGCATCTGTCACAGAAGAAAGGCTTTTCCCCTGTGTGGATTCGTTTATGCCTCTCTAAGTGGTACTTCTGAGTAAACTTTGTGTCACACACATCACACTGAAATGGTTTTTCACCTGCGTGGTTAAAAAACAATGGTTTATTACAAAAAGCACTAACAGACTGTGCTAGTATTTTATATACTGTAATTTATACAAAAAAGCATGTTAAATACCAAGTTGGATGGTAGCACAAAACCACATCTGGGGATTCTTTGCATTTTTGTTATGCCTTAAAATTAACAAAACATTTTTCATGTCAACAAATTACAGAAAAGTACTTTAATTTATTGAAACAAATTAGAAGCTCTTTTGAGTTCTGGCACAAAAATGTAGAAAGTTACATTGATTTGATTTACTAAAACAAATTACAAACTCTTCTGAGTGCAGAGTTCTTATTTACATTGAATTCAAACAGCTGATACTCTGTGTTGGGCTGGCCATATTTAAAAAAGATGATTGTATGAGCTGAGTTGTCCAGCATCTGCAAAGTGTTATTACTCAGGGTTGGCCTTAAATGACAAGCTGATGCAATGTGCCCAGTTTGTCATATTTAACAGTGTAGTGTTGTGTGCCAAGCTGACAGTATTAAACAAGGCCAGTTTGCACATATCAAACATGAAGCCAAGTCTTCAGTCAGCAATACTTAAAATGATGTTGTGCTGGCATGCAACTTTAGCAAGGTACTTGAAAGGACTGATGCACATTGCAAAGCAATAATACTAAATGATACAGTAAACAACTCATAATGATAAACTAGTGAGTATCTGTTTTAAATTATGACAGCAGGCAAGATCACCCAAGTAGGCAAAGGAAAATGTAGTGCACATGCTGTACACCATTGCAAAATTACAGGTTAGTCATGTATACAGCACATGCAAGCAGATTATGGCACAAAATATTTAAGACACAGTGATGCACAAGGCAGTGAAGAAGCACAATGTGCAAATTGGTACAGAGTTTGTTTCTGTATGGAGCTGTCAGCCAAAAATGACAAGAGGGAAAATAAAAGTAAAACACATGCTTAAAGCAGAAATGAATTTAAGACTGAAAAAATTAGGTATGAAAACAGTGGAAAACTCCCAGGAAGAACAAAGTGAACAGTACAAAAACACCAAAACAAGTACACTGTGACTGTGCTCAGTAAAATGTGGTGTATTCAAAGAATGCAAAATCATTTCTCCATCTTTTACTAGCTTGGGGAATAAGACTGGCAAATGAATGATCTAACTTGAGGTCATCTCCATGGTTACCTCAGTTGTAAAAGAGGAACTGGTACATAAGTGAGCTCTGATCTTATGAAACACCAAGTACAATTCCCCACACAAAGGTGCCTGGAGCTCAGATATTCCATTAGATGAAGTCATGGCTTTCTATGAGCTTCTTTAGAAACTGGTTTACTGTTAGCACTGAGGAAACAACAGACACCCTTTTACTTAAGAGTAAACTAACCCATAAGCTAATCTTTTGGCACAAAGATCTGAAAAGTATTGAAATAATTAAAGGCTCCCCCAGAAACTCTGCCTGCAAAAGCTTTGCATACATACTTCTACAACCCATCTAAATTGGAGCAAATGTTCCTAGGGCCTTTTGATGTATGTCAGTGAGAGACTTGGGAACATGTATCTTGGTGCTGTCCAGTCCTATTGTATATTATACAAATGTAGTTATTCATTAATGCATGTTTTTAGAATGCATGTTGTTAGTGATGAAGTCTTATAGGTTGTATGTATCTTTCTTGGGATGTTTAGAGAGGAAAAAAGAGTGTGATGTCTGTTTTAACTAATTCATATGAATAACTGGTTGATCGAGTATGGTATTTTATGAATGGTTGAGTGGAGGGAGTGTTTTGTACTTTGAAACATTTAAATAATTATATTTTGCTGTTACATTTGTCTGATGAAGTCTCTGAATGAACAGAGATGAAAGCGCTTATGTGATTGTTCCAATAAATGCTCAAATTTTATTTTGATTTAGTTGTCTTGCTTGGTTCACATGCTACCTGCTGGAATGTGTGTGTGTCTTTCTTGGTTTGTGGATTCAGTTCTTTTAATAGTTTGTGGACTATGGCTTCTGGTAGTGAAGTGAGTTATTCTCAAGTATTATTTTCCCACGACATTGGGGCATCCATCAGTGACTTAGCCTTACTTATGCAGGACTTGTCACAATGGCTCGAATGTATTCAACACCAGTATACACCTCAGGCTCAACCGGAAACTGCTGCATTAACCAGGGAAGTGAAGCGAAATAGGAAAGTGAGTAAAAATCATGGCGTGTATGGTGCACGCTTTTCTGGACATGGATATGATTCACAACATGGTTTGGACCGTGTGCTCACTCTGAGTAATACTTTAAATGATGTTCCGAATGATTCAGAGACACATTTTAACCATCTAGCATCTCATGCTGGAAAAGAAAAGGACGTTCCGACTTTTAATTTATTTTATTTTATTTTTATTTTACATTTGTTGACCGGGCTAGTCTAGCTGGATACATGTCCATTTTCAGTAGAGGCCCGGGGAGAAAAGCTCCAAAGAACAGGGGTAGATAAACAGAAACATCAGCAGATCAAGTAATTATTATTACATTCATAGGCAAATAAAGCAAGCAAAAAGGTTATACATATTGTTTAAAAGAGGTACAGACTTATGTAGATGGTCTAACATGGCTACATTGTGGACCCTTAAGTTTTGGGTTGGGTAGAGGCTTCGGTAGGCCTGGGACGTTTGCTATTAGTCTGGATTAGAGCAAGGGCATAGCCATTGGGACTTTAGGAGATCTTTGAGGTGTTTTTTGAATTGGTGAAGAGAGGTCATGTGTCTTAGGTTGTTTGGGAGGGCATTCCAGGATTTACCAATGGAAGGCATAGAGTGCTTCACCTCCCGAGTTGTTAGATTTAATGGTCTGTACTTGTAGACTTTTGGATGACCTAAGGGACGTAAGGTTGGAGTAGGGGGTAAGTATTTTGTTCAGTGAGGGGGTTTTGTCTGGATGGTTGATTGATTTAAATGCCTCAGTGAGTTGGTTGAGTTTGAGAATGTTGGGCAGTTCTAACCATTCCAGTGTCCTTAGATTTTGGCAGTGATGGGTGCGATAGGGCATTCCTGTTATGAATCTGGCTATGTGGTTATAGGTTGTAGATAATTTATTGAGCTCTCTCTTGTTAAGGAAGGAGAATATCGGGGAGGCATAAAGGAGTGTGGAGAGGAGGTGGGTCCGGGCGATAGTAAGTTTGGTGTGCGGGGTTAAGAAGTTCTTTATTCTATACATGAATAAATGAGTGTCTGAGTGTATTCTATACATGAATAAATGAGTTAATGAGTGTCTTCTTTCTCATGTGAGCTTCTCTACAGAAAAACGAGTAAGTGAAGCCAATTATCATGACAATTTAGCAAAGTCTGATCATTTGGCATTAAAAAGTTGCAAGTGCATAACGTATATTTTAGAGAGCATTTAAAGTTAAAAATTGTGCCAACGGGTCTTCTCCTTTGGCATTTCCCTACGGGACTGATTGCTAATTCATGTTTTCACAAATAACTTTTATTGAAGTTAGATCGACATGGGTTTGACTACATGGAACTTGTCATTAAGCATAATGACAAGTTGATTCATTGTCTTAGTCAGGAGGCAACTGAGTTGGATTTATTAAGTACCAGTAATCCATTGCATGAAGTGAATAAATTTGATTATGTCTGTGTCTTCAGGAGTACTGAACAGCAGGTGCTGAATATTAAAAACAGAAAATTAAAGAAAGTTGAAAGAGACAAGACTGAGTATGGCTGGAATACTGCTTACCCTGAGCCTCCTAGGTCTCAAGTTGGGGTAAGCAGAAATATCAGGGGGATGAGGCTAATGTATCAGAGACTTTTTTACATATGGAGGAATCCCCCCCTGAGATGATCTGCATGCCAGAGAGAGTGCAACCACAGGGAGAATTTTGTTCAAGTCCCTCAGTATTCAAACAGAGGTCGAGGGAACCATATGAACAATTCGAGAGGCAATTTGAGGGGGAATTTTCAGGGACGGCAATAACAGAGGAATCCTCAGGTGCCTTGGACAATAATTCACTACCCTTATCTATTTTTCTAATTTCTGAAGGGGACTTTAAAGTGTTTAATTATTCAACCGTACCCATTGGTGTTTTGGAATGTGACGTTTTTGCAAGAGGTCTAACTTTTATTACAGAAAAATGTTTGACCATAGGGTAAGTGTTGATAGATTTGAAATACTTTATTAGAAAGCTTAATTTTAACATTATGTTTCAGGGTTTGGACTCTATGATTGACCCCCTTAGGGTGTCAAGTACATTTAACCCCCAACTCATCCGTCGGTCCAATTATTTGACAGGATATGTGAAAGAGACATTCGTAATGTGAAAAGTGATAAGCAAGTTAACAACCTTAAAGTTGGGAAAATTGAAAAATTGAGGTTGTTAAGAAATAATAAAATGATTAGAATTATGAAAACAGATAAGGGGGGGGTATTGTAATCATGAATGTTTCTGATTACAATACCAAAATGAGAGAACTACTAATGGGTAGGGCTTATGTAAGATCTTCATTAAATGAACTGAACGGTGCATATAATAAAGTGAGGGGGTACTTACAAGATTTAGTTATAGAAGGAAGTATTTTGATTGATGAATATAACTTTTAGAATTTGGCTCATCTGAGAACACCCGTTATGTTTGGATTGCCCGAGATCCAAAAGGATCTTTCACAGCCACCTATGCGCCCGATTGTGGATGCAATGGGGTCAATTACACACCCTCTGGGTAAATTCCTTGATGTTAAGTTAAAGAAATTTATTGTGAATGAACTTTGTAAGGATTCCTGGGATTTTTTAAAAAGGATAAACTCTATGGAATATTATGATCACGGTATTTTTATCACAATTGATGTTAAAGATTTATATACGGTCATACCTCATAGTTTGGGCTTTGAATGGTTTTGTGAATATTTATTTGATAAAGGGCTCCCGCAGACCCTGATTAATACATATGAAAATTTAATGGAAATGGTTGTAACCAATAATTTTACTTCATTTGAGAAGGACCTGTTCTTGCAGGTTGAAGGTATTGGTCTTTATGCAAACATTGTGATGCTACAATGGGAGAAAAATTATTTATATTGTTCCCTATTTTTCAAATATTGCCATATGTATATCCGTTTTTTGGATGATATTTTTATTTTTTGGAATGGGCCTGAAGGAGAGATTAATACCTTCTTGGAATGTATTAATCAAACTACTTTCCTTAACTTCACACACAATTTTATTAACAAGGAAATTGCATATTTGGATGTATGGCTCACTAAAGACACTCATAATAATTTTTTTTGTCCCAAATGTATAGCAAGGAGACTTATTATAATAGTTTCTTACATTATAAGAGTGCACACCCTTATAAACAGAAGAGGGCAGTAGTTAATGGACAATTTGTTAGAGCAGCCTGAATGATGAGCCTATTTGAGACATTTTTAGATGAATGTGAAGCTTTAAAAGAAATGTTTACTAAAAGGGGTTATCCAACTAGCCTGGTCAACGAAATTATGGTTGAAGTAGTTAATAAGCGAGAAAAGGTTTCCCCTTGTTGAATCGATCACAGTCCATCTGTGGTGCAGTTGCTAATGCAGTGAATATTATGGTACAGGGTGAGATGTGCTAAAATGATACACTGAGGGTAGATACCAGTCATTTTCAGTGTGCCTTTATTACCCCCTTCAATAGGAAGAGCCGGGAAACTGCTGATATCCTATTGAAGAACTGGACCATTGTGTTAAGTGATAAGGATGTTAGGGACTGTGTGGGAGACAGGCCCAACATTGTCTATCAAAAGGGAAGTCATTTGAAAGGTATTTTAGAATCTAGTGAGGGTGGCTGACAGCAAGGGATGATGAAAAAATGTGAGGCCTGTGCCTATTGCCAATACATGTTGGAAGGGAACTGTTTCAGGATAAACAAAATTGAGATTAAGTTAAATACATTTTTTTTTGTTCTACTGAGAGGGTTGTACACTGCACACTTTGTTCAAATTGTCCGTGTTTTTACATAGAAAAAAACCTGAAATAAAATTCAAAAGTAAAGTATATGAACATCTTAGGGACATTAAAATAAAGTTACAAATGCTTTGGCTAAGCACTGTCTGGGGAGACCTGGCCATTCATTTACATTTATTATATTGGATGTCCTTGAGTTAGATGAAAGGGGTGGCCCAAGGTCATTCTTATTGGAAAGAAAAAAGAAGTTATGTTTTACCATAACGTTCCATCTGTATTGTTGATCCTTGTTCAGTCATTACGTGTGGGTATCGGTTCCAACCTTGGAACTGAGTTGGCCATCTTCCAAGCTCGCGTCAGCTACAAACTCTCAAGCTAAAACTCTTACCCAGAATTCCCCTCTCCCTGTTACCTCAGATTGAGTTTGCAAGTCAAAAGAAGGTAGAGGCTACCTCTGGTCAAATGACCTAATAGAACTGGATGGTGAGATCCACTAGAAGCCACAGGAGGGGGAAGGAGGGAGGGTCGTAATGACTGAACGAGGATCAGCAATACAGATGGAATGTTATGGTAAGACATAACTTCTTTATCTGATATTGTTGATCCTCGTTCATTCCTTACGTGTGGGACAGAGTCCCCAGCTACCTTTATTCCTGGGAGGCTCTCATGGAAGGACATTTCTGAGCACCATAGAACCAAAGGATGCTCTTCCCCTGGAGGCCAAATCCAATTTCTAATGATTGATGAAGGTATGAGGGGTAGCCCAAGATGCAGCTGCACAAATGTCATGTAAAGAAGCTCTGGCATGGAAGGAGGCAGAAGCTGTCACCGACCTTGTAGAATGAGTCTTTAGTAGTAGGTAATGGAATAGGTGGCAGCACATACCTATTGCTTAAGTATTCACCTATCCCCTAAGTTACTATATATTGAATCCTCTTCTAAGGATCCATTAATTCCCTGCCTCTAGCCTCCTATCTCTGTGACCCTCTCTGTTCTTACCTTACTAACAGTTACACTAAACAAATGCTAAATCCTCCTTACTTTCCTTATCTCTGATCTCACTTACCTAATCACTGATTGTTTCTTCACAGTCTTGCCTTCTTCCTTTCTCCTTGTTTCTACCCGCTCCGTTCGCCCTGCGGGCTCACTCCGCTCCCCTCCCTACCCCCAATTCCCACCCCCAGGGGTCCTACTCTTATACTTTCTAACCACACCCCTTCCTCTTCCCATTAACCTCTACACATTTCCAATTGGCCATTTTTTCTCTTATCTCTCATCTCTTTACCACTCACTCCATACTCACCACACCCTCCTATCTCTACACACTCTCAGTTTAAACATTTCCATCTCTACATATATACCTAACAAATAGTTAATCCTTCCCAATGGCTAATCCAACCATCCCTTCTCAGATTCTACTCTGCTTTACTCTTGTACCACTACCACTTTTAACCTTTGTCTATTTACTCTCCTCATATGAACACCCTATATATCCACACACTGACTACCCCAATCAACAAACTAACTCTCAACCCTTACCATACCTACATAGCCATGCAAACATAATATGCTCACCCAGCTACCTACTTGCTATCTATCATAGAACATTACATATTAAATATAATTCACTACATCTCAAGAGACTGTTATTTACATACAGCAAGTTCCCTAACCTAAGCTATCTAGGACAACTCCTCTCATTAAAGGACGGTGATATTCATCATAACCCAGGCCCAACAGCAACCTCTATCTCTCTCCATAACCATAATCAATCAACCAATTACCCCCTTGCTAAACCACCTAACTCCCTCCTACTAGCTCATCTTAATATACATAGTTTTAACAACAAAGTAACTCAACTCCATGCTCTCCTACAAGTGTACTACTTTGACATTATCTGCCTAACAGAAACATGGTCTAAAACCTGCCATCAAGGATAATGAAATTATCCCACCTGGATATAATATCCTAAGAATTGACAGAGTACCTATGAAAGGTGGCGGGGTTGCTATTTTATTTAAATCTGGATTACAATTAACCACATACAACTGTAATCTACCTCTAGATTCCCATTCTGAGATTCTCATCTCTAAACTTGAACTTAACAATGCCAAATCAATCTACATTATCTGTATCTAACTGCCCCCTGGAAATAACATAGCTACCATGGAAAATATCCTTTGCTGGCTATCCCAACACCTGCCTCAAGAAACCATAATCCTAGGTGATATAAATTTGGATTGGAATTCCTGTTGTACCAGCCTTCCTACCACCCACATTAACCTACACATTTTTTCTCAAACCATTACCTCACCCACCAGAATAAATAAAGCTAACAAGAAAGCTAGCATATTAGACTGGATTCTTATAAACAGTCATACTCACTACTATAATTCTGGAACCCTCCCAGATGATATACGTGACCACTCACTTACCTACTTCATCAGGCATAAAGCCAACACTCCCATTCTAACCTCTATCAGAAGTATTAGATCCAAAAATAAATTTAACCCTGATCTATTCCAAATGGAACTAAGAGCATGCAACTGGGTTCCCTTAAAACACCTCCCTTTAGATGAAGCCATTAATTTCTTTAATTCTACCTTCCTTTCCATTCTCAATCATCACGCTCCAACAGATCTATTAGAATTAAGGCCAACTCTGCCCCATGGCTATCCAATGAAACCAAACATAAAATTCAACTCAGAAATAAATATTGGGCCAAATGGAGAATGACTAAAAACCCTGTTTACCAACAAACCTTTAGACAACTTAGAAATGACACTAAGAAGGCCATACTTTCTGATAAAAAAATATTACTTACAATTTCAACAACCCACAAAAATTCTGAGCTGGCATTAAGCAGTTGCTCCGCCCAGGTCAATCTACTACAACAAACCCTCAAAATACAGACCAGAAAAAAACCCATCCATACAGCTAATACCTTCAATACCTTTTTTACAGATGCTATCCAAACACTAGCTAGTCAGCTATCACCTAATACCTTCACACTACATTCTTATACCTCAATCCTACCCCCTCCTTTTCAGTTCAAACCAGTCCCAACCAAACTTATTCAAAACCTTTTGAATAAACTGAAACCATGCTCTCCTTCTGCAGACCAACGGCCTTCTGAATTTCTACAGTTATCATCCGATGCTATTGTCTACCCTATTTCCATATTGATAAATAGAACTATAAGCGAAGGTCACATCCCCACCTTATGGAAAGTCTCCATGTTATTCCCCTGCATAAAGGTGGACACTCCATTGAGCTATCAAACTATCGCCCTATTGCCCTACTCTCTCCTTTAGCTAAGATTATGGAGACATGTATCCACAGGCAATTACTCTACCACTTAATTGAAAACAATTTACTTTCCAACTGTCAACATGGTTTCAGACCCTCACACAGCACTTACACTGCCCTCCTTTCCTTTACTGATTACATTAACAATCAGTAAAACCTAAATAATCTTTCTTCTGCTCTATTTATCGACCTGTCTAAAGCATTTGACATGGTAAACCACCAGATCCTCATAAACATACTAAAATCTCTGTCATTAGACCCACTTTCCATAAAATGGTTCCGATCCTACCTTGACAAACGACAGCAAGCAGTACTATGGCATAACACTCTATCCACCCATCTACCCATTAGTTTAGGTGTCCCTCAGGGGTCCATACTTGGACCTCTCCTCTTCTCCATATTTATAAATGACCTTCATCTAGCTATCCCCCAAGCCACTTGTATACAATATGCTGACGACTCCACACTACTATGCTCAGCTACATCCTCCCAAGACCTTCACTCTCTCACCCAGAAGGTATTCAACATAGTTGAACAATGGTTCACTCAGCATTGCCTTCTGCCTTCTTTTGAACCCAAAGAAAACCAAACTCCTCCTCTTCACTCCTACTCAAAAGTCCTCTCCTCTTCATTTTTCTGTGACATCCACCAGTGGTACCATAATATCTCCAGACTCCACCACCAAACTTCTAGGTGTCACCATCGACAATAATCTGAACTTTGACATCCATATCAACAATACTATAAAGACTGTCAACAAAAGAACGGCACTCTCTGTAGGATTAAACCCTTCCTTTCTCCTACTGCCAAAACTACTATAGCTCACACTCATTTGATCTCAACACTCCTTTATGCTTCTCCTATTTTTACTAATCTATCCAAGACTATCTTCAGCAAATTGGAATCATCCTATAATAACATTGCAAGATTTGCAACAGGAAACCCTTTTAGAACACACCATTGCATAAATCTAAATCAGCTAGGATGGTTAGAACTACAACACCTGATTAAATTTCACCAACTAACCATTGCCCACAACATTCTTTACAAACCTTCTAATACTCCTAGTTTATCTAGCCTCATTACCCCCTATAAAAAATCTGAAGTCTCTATGCTCCTCACACAAACTTCTTGTACACACCTCCAAATCTAATAACAGGGCTGGGGATTCTCTCTTCTCTAATACTGTAGGCAAATCCTGGAATCTTATCCCTAATGACCACTCCTCACTCACCTCCTTATCTCTCTTCAAAAATAGACTTAAACTTTACCTCAAATCATACTGGCTATGCCCCTGTACCAAACCAGACTAGTCATCTATCTCTTTAAACTTTACCTCACATCGTACTGGCTATGCCCCTGTACCAAAACAGACTAGTCATCTATCTCTTTATACTTGACCTTGCCTATCCTGTGCTTACTATCCACTGTTACATCTTCCTTCTTACTATACTTCTCTCATGTCTCCCTATTGTACACCATTTCGCTCCTCTTTACCTACTTTTTTTTTTCAAGTAAATTCTTAGTAACATCACTACACAACTAACTTCCTTTCTCTACTATTGTCTTTACCTGTACTATGTCCCTGTACCTTTCATTTTGCACTGTTTATGACTCTTGTCCTCTTTACTCACCCTGTGCTAACCTCTATGCTTTACAGCACGTTTCTATTGCTTGGTTATTTTTATTATATTTGCTATTTTTTTCTTACAAAATTTTGCTTTTTGTTTGTAATTTGTAATTGTATTTTATTCATGTCTTGGAGCTTATCTCCCCGGGCCTCTACTGAAAATGGACAATTATCCAGTTAGACTAGCCTGGTCAACAAATGTAAAATAAAATAAATTACATTGTGTATAAATGAAGGTCACAAGGTCTTTCAACCATCTAGCCAATGTGACCTTAGCAACAGCACATCCTAATCTGGGTCCAGAATAGGCCAAAAATAACTCGTCTGATTTACGAGAGGCCTTAGTCCTATTCAAGAAGAAGTGAATTTGCCTGTGAATATCTACGGTATATAGGCAATACTCTCCTCTGTTTGAATGATTGGAGAAGAAAACTGGCAATTCAATGGTTTGATTAATGGACATTTCAGAGATTACTTTTGGCAGAAAGGAAGGATTAGTTCTCAAAGACACTCTATCTCTATGAAAAATAAAGTATGGACTCTTGATGCATAAGGCTTGAAGCTCAGAAATATGTCTGGCAAAAGTAATGGCGACCAAAAATAAGGTTTTCCATGACAAATATTTAAGGTCGCATGAAGAAGCTGGTTCGAAAGGTGGTAGTGTCAGAGCTTGTAGAACTAATGACAGGTCCCACGGTTGAATAGGTTCTCTAAAAGGGGGCTTCAGATGATTCACATCTTTTATGAAGGTCTTGCATAATTTGTGTGACATAAGAAATGAGTCTTGGACACCTTCATGGAAATTAGATATTGCAGCCAAATGAACTCTAATAGTAGAGGCTGATAGACCCGATTGGAATAGATCGGCTAGATACTCTAGTACTATTGACACTGGTGCTGAAAAAGGATCTACTTGCTTTTCTTTCAGCCAACAGGTAAATCTTTTCCACTTGCTTAGATAAGTAGTTCTAGTGGAAGACTTATGAGATGCAATAAGAATGTCCCGTACTGGTAAAGAAAGATCATTCTGCCTGGCAATCAAGGGAATTGGAGGAGCCAAGCTGTGAGCTTCAGGCTGTCCAAGTTGGGATGAATCAGATTCTGTGGATGGGAGATCAACACTGGGGTTGGATGGAGGATCCATGGTTGATCTAGGAGGTGAGGCCAAAGAAAGGGGAACCAAATCTGAAGAGGCCAATATGGTGCTATGAGGATCACCTTGCTCTTCAACCGAAGGGCTTTCTTCAGAAACTGGGGAATGAGGGGAAGAGGTGGAAAAGCATGAAGAAGACCCGAGGGCCAATTGTGGACTACAGCATCCCTGGGTGACTGTCTCGGAGAAGGAATCAGGGCGAAGTAGTTGCTGCATTTGTAGTTGGTCAGGGATGCAAAGAGGTCTCAGCAAGGATGGCCCCAGCAGTGGAAGATCTCCGTCGCTATCAAGGGATTCAGGGATCACTCGTGAGGTTGTCGAATGCACCTGCTGAGTCTGTCTATCACGTTGGAACTCCCGGGAATGTGAGTTGCTAGAAAAAAAATGGTTGGTAGCCATCGCCCATTGCCATATCCTCATGGCCTCTCGACAAAGGGAGTAAGATTTGGTTCCACCCTGTTTGTTGATGTACTTGACCACTGCCATATTGTCTGATTGTATCGCAACAGTCTCGGATGGCAGCAGGGGATGGAATGCCTGCAACGCCAGAAGCACCACCCTCAGCTCCAGAACATTTATATGCAGTTGGGCCTCCAATTCGGACCAAGTGCCTTGGACTGTCTGACCCTGACATAGCCCCCCCCCCCCAATCAGGGATGAGTCCGTGGTCACTGTAGCCTTGGGTTGCTTGGGGGAGAAGGGGTAAGACCATTGTGACGGGTTGTGGGTCATCCACCAATTTAAATCCTGTTTGCACCTGTGGGTTACTCGAATCTTGGCTGAAAGAGGATGCTGAAAAGGATACCATTGGGTGAGCAGTAGCCACTGTAGAAGCCTCATGTGAAACCTAGCCAGGGGGACAATGGTGATGGAGGCTGCCATGGAACCCAACAGCTGTAGGACACACTGATCTGTGGATTTCTCCCTTGAAAGGATTAGGATCAGCTGTTGCTTTATCCTTAGAATTCTGTGCTCTGGAATGGATGCTCTGCAATTCTTTGTATCCAATATGACCACTATGAATTCTGTGGACTGAGATGGGGTGAGATTGGATTTTTGCCATTATGGTTATGCCTGGCCTTTTTGAAACAAGGAGAGAGTATGCCAGGGCTTCTTCCAATAGATGTCTGGTGGGGGTGGAGATGAGCCAGTCATCTAGGTATGGAAACACCTGGAATCCTTGTAGTCGCAAGTATGCTGTGACAACTGCCATGCACTTTGAGAACACTCTGGGGGCTGTAGAGAGTCCAAAGGGCAGTACTCTGAACTGGTAGTGACTGGCTCCCACACGGAAGCGCAGAAATCTTTTTGATGGCCTGTCCACTTTTATGTGGTAGTACACATCTTGAAGATCTATCGAGCACATTCAATTGTCTTTTTCCAAAAGCAGGAGGATAGACTGTGTTGTGACCATCCGGAATTTTTGTACTCTTACAAACTTGTTCAATATACTGAGATCCAAAATTGGTTTCCAGTCCCCGGTTTTCTTTGGCACCAAAAATAGTCTTGAGTAGAATCTGGATCCTATCTGGTCTGGAGGGACTATTTGGATGACTCTTTTTCTTAACAGCTTTGCTATCTCTAGTGCTGCTTCTTCCCTTTGACTGGGTGGAACGTCGGGAAAGTTTGTTGGGGTGGGGGCAGGACAAAGATCGAAGGGGATATGGTAACCTCTGGTTATTATCCTTTGTACCAAAGAGTCGGTGGTGATGGTTAGCCAGGCAGAAGGGTACAAGGAGAAACGACGCCCACCTCCAGAGGAAAGGAGTTGGGCCGCTCTTCAGGAGCGCTGATAGGACTGACCAGGAAAGGAATCCCTGGAACCCTGGTTACGCGGACACCTCTGCCCCGAAAAGGATGTCTTCCTGTGAGTTTCCCCCTCTGCCTCTAGGGGAGAACCCAGCCTGTGTGTCACGGAAAGGACCCGGAAACTTTTTGTACCATATCTTCCCACCCTTCTTGTTTTTGGAGAAAGCACGTTATGGGGAAGAATAACAGACACCTACGGCAGAAAGGGTCTTACCATCCTGTTCACATCTGGCCAGTGTGCTTTTAACTTTGGGTCCAAACAATGAAGAGGCTTTGATGGGAGCGTTGAGAAAGGAAGCTTTGAAGGGTTCGGTGAAATTACATACGCGCATCCAGGCGTGCCGTCTCAGAACAACGCCTGAACTTGCCTGCTCCTTCTGATGCGTGAGATATCAGGCACATGGAGGAATTTGATATCGATTCAATGGTAGCCAGCTGAAAGGCCACTTTGTCACGGACCTCATCAGACATGGCACCAGCCAAAGTTTCAGAGAGCTCAGATACTAAATCCCTTTGAAGTCTGGTGAAGTGTACCATATAATTCAGGGACGTGATTGCAAAGGTCGCTGATGCAAAGGTACGCTTCCCTATTCTGTCCATAGCCCGTGACTCTTTGTTGGGCGGATGGACAGTCTGGCTTTCTTCTTCCACCAGATCCTTCTTGGTGGCGGCCGCCACCACCAGAGCATCTACAGGAAGACCGACCAATGGGGGATCAGTAGCAGGAGGGGACAAAATTTTATCTGGCCTCTGGGGAATGGTCTCAATGGTGTCAGGAGCCTTGCACGCACGCTGCACGATGAGCCGGACCAGTTCATCGGCAGGTGGAGTAACCCAGGAGGTAGGGAGCTGGGAGCGAAAGGCCTGCAGGAACACAGACTCTTCAGAGGTCGGGTTAGAGGGCTGCCAGTCACCTCTCTATTTAAGGATTTCGAGGATATCACCAAAGGATACCTCAGAGGGTGAGCGAGGGGATCCTTCCCCATCATCAAAGTCTGTGTCTTCAATAAGGGACTCCTCTGTAGAGTCCATGTGCTTCCTCTTGCATGAACTTTTGCGGTGAACTTCCTCAGGGGGAGAAGCTGGGGAAGACCACGCAAAAGCGGTTTCAGGTGGGAGTACATCCTGAGGCCCTTGTGCCTGGTGTCCGCTAGGAGCGACTTGTGTACAAAGCGGTCCAGACGAGGGTGGGGAGATTGACAGCACAGTATCGCCAGCAGATGCCAAAGCCTTCTCCATTAGTTGGAAGGCTGGTCCACCTGAAGAGGGTGAGTGTCCTGGACAGGGGTCACTCCTCCCCTAAGTGGCTTAGGCTGCTGACTCGGAGTCCCTGGATGGCTGTGAAACACCAAATTACGTACGCCACAGCTGACATCCTGGGTTGTAGCAAAGCTCTCCTGCCACAAAGGCAACTGCCGTTCTTTAGTCAGGTCCATAAAGGGAACCGTAGAGGGGGAAGACTTTGCTACATCAAGGGGCTTCAAAGGCAATGAAGGAGGAGAATAAGTAGGGGTATTTGGCAAAGGGTGATCACCTCCCAAGGAAGGATAGGTCCTGGGGGGTGGGATACCTCTGGCCAAAAGCACTTGATCCACAAGACGCAACACGTCGTGTTCAGAGAGGCTTCTAGTGGATTTCACGGACACGGCAGATGGGGAGTCAGATCTATCCACAGAAGGGACAAGCTCGGTGCCCATAACACCAGTCTGCACTGAAAACAATGGTGCAGTAAGAGAATGTACTACAGGTGTCTGCACCGAGGAAATCATCTGTGCCGTAGTCATAGTCTGCACTGACAGTAAGGTTGGTGCCGAAGTGGTTGTCGGTGCCGAGGCTGGGACTGAAAAAATCAGTGTCAGTAACCGAGTTGTCGGTTCCTGGTAAGGTATCAGGGCCGATGTGGTTACAATCTGTGCTGACAGGATAGTCGGTGCTGGTAGAGAGTTCTGAACCGAGGAGCCCCTCGGTACCAATACGGTAAAGGGCACGCTAGTTGGTGCCAAAGTCACAGATGGCGCCGATGGCCTTGGTGCCGAGGGTCTAGGCACCGAAAGTGCTGGAGCCGAAAGAGTCAGATCCGAAGTAGAAAGCTTAGCCTTCTTGGGTCTCGGTTGATGGGAGATTTGTGCTTTGAAAGATCATCAGCCTTTTTCTTATGGGATCTTGGAGGGGTTGAAGCCTCCGACCCAGAAACAGCCTCTGAAAAAGGAGATTTGAGTAGCCCCTTCAGTAACAATTTATTTTTCCTATCAGTCAATGTCCTGTTAGAGAAGTTCTTACAAATTCCATACGGTGGATCAACTGATAAATGAGGCACACCCAAGCAATAGACACACAGAGAATGTGCATCTGAAGTAGGCAATTTATGGCCACAATCTGAACATCTCTTAAATCCTGGACTACCTTTTTTATCCATGATAGAAAAGAATGAAATCAGAAAGAATACCAGCAATGGTACGAGAAATACCCGAAGGTAATGAAGAAAAGGGGGTCTACCAACGACGGTATAGAAGAAAATACCTCGTGATAAAAGGACTGAAAAATTTTAAGAAGAGATAGTTGCTAAATGCGATAAGGTAAGAGAAAACAATTTAGAAACTTTTCTGAGAGAAAAAGTTGTTTTAGACTAAAATGGCAACAAATATTGTACTTAGCTTAAGAGAAGTAGCTTGACACGACCGAATGGCGACGTGGCAAACAAAATCTGGGGTAACAGGGAGAGGGGAATTCTGGGTAAGAGTTTTAGCGTGATAGTTTGTAGCTGACGCGAGCTTGGAAGATGGCCGGCTCGGTTCCGAGGTTGGAACCGATACCCACATGTAAGGAATGAATGAGGATTAACAATATCAGATGAATTATTATGGCAAATACATTTGAATGCATCACAATGGCCTGGTTTAAATTAACTTTTATCTATTTCTTGTCTTTTAAAGTTAAAGGCATTATGGAGATAATGTGTGTTATCTAAATATGGTTTTATGTAATATGTATATTATACAAATGTAGTTATTCATTAATGCATGTTTTTAGAATGCATGTTGTTAGTAATGAATTCATATAAGGTGTATGCATCTTTCTTGGGATGTTTACAGAGAAAAAAAAGAGTGTGATGCCTGTTTAACAAATTCAAGTGAATAATTGGTTGGTCAAGTATAGTATTTCATGATTGGTTGAATGGAGGGGGTGTTTTGTATTTTGAAAGATTTAAATAATTGTATTTTGCTATTACATTTGTGTGATGAAGTCTCTGAATGAACAGAGACGAAAGTTCTTATGTGACTGTTCCATTAAATGCTCAAATTTTATTTTTGGCTTTGGTTGTCTTGCTTGGCTCACCTGCTATCTGCTGGAATCCCTGTGTGTCTTTATTGACATTCACAATGGGAAAGTGTAGAATGCCTTAGCTAAAAATGTATTAGAATTAGGTTCTAAACACTATTTTAAATTTACAGTTGATGTTAATATAAGGGGTGGTGATTTGATTAATAGAAAGTACAGTTGTGTACCTACCATAAATGTAGATGTTCGAGTGTAGTCTCTGTTGCAGTCATTACACTTGGGTTATCCTGCTGGCAGGCTACCCGCAGTCGGCCGGAATTCCAAAGTCCTGATCTGGCGTCGGTTGCTGTCGCCTCTTCCCTGACGTCAGTGCGCCAGGGGTATAAAAGATGCAGCCGAAGCCATTTTCTTCAGTTTTTCTTGCCCCATATGTCAGGTGCCCCCAAAAGGGTAGGCTGTAAAAATTATGATCATAAAAAAGCATGCACATAACCTTCATCTACAAGCAAATACATCACACAGGTTGTATAGAATAGATAGGTAAGGATAAGTCCCAGCAAAGAAAAAGGGGGAAGGTGGGAGGGTAACCTGGACTGCAACAGTGAATACACTCGAACATCTACACTTATGGTAGGTACACAACTGTACTGTGTTCATCGTGTTTCACTGTTGCAGTCATTACACTTGGGTTGAATCCCAAAGCTGAGGTTGGGCGGCTGGGCCTAAATAGAGTTTGGAGTGGCTATGAGGCCCTGCAGAACTGCAGTGGCAAAGCCTGCTCTGGATTTAGAGTAGAGAGGTAAATGGTAGTGCTTTGTAAAACTGTGCACTGAAGTCCATGTTGCAGCCTCCAAAATATCCTTGGTTGGTACTCCTCTGAGGAAGGCTGCTGAAGTGGCTGCTGCTCTGGTAGAATGTGGCCTAATGCCCTTGGGCACTGATTTGCCATGTTGTGAATAGCAGAAATGAATGCAGTGGCCTATCCATTTTGAAATAGTCTGCTTTGAAATGGCTTTTCCTTGGGAACCTGCAGCATATGCCGCTAGGAGTTGCTCAGTCTTTCTGAAGGCATTAGTCTTGTCCAAGTAAAAGCATATCTGTCTGTGTATGTCCAAAGTATGCAGAAGTCTCTCCCCCTTATTCTGTGGGTTTGGATAAAAGGTAGGCAAATGTATGGTTTGGTTAAGAGCCACGCTGGACACTACCTTAGGCATAAATGTCGGGTTTGTCCTTAGAGAAATCCTATCCTGATGGAAAATAATAAAAGGTTCCACAGCCATTAGTGCCTGTAACTCTGAGACTCTTCTTGCTGAAGTTATTGCTAGGAGAAGAGCGGTTTTCCATGACAAGTATTTTATCTCTGCTGTATTGGCTGTCTCAAAAGGAGGCAGTGTGAGTTTTTCCAAGACAAAATTGAGGTCCCATGTAGGTACTGGAGCTCTCCTTGGAGGTCTTATGTTTTTGGCCCCTCTGAGAAACTGTCTTAGTAGTGGAAGAGAAATAATAGGTGGGTCCATATTGTAATGAGCTGAAACGGCAGAGGCATGGATCTTAATTGATGAGAAGGACAGGCCTTTGTCCAGCATCTCAGTTAGGTATTGCAAAATCTGAGGAATATTTGGTTCAAGCGAGTCAATTCCCTGCACTTGGTTCCAAGCACAGAATCTCTTCCATTTTTCTGCATAATATTTTCTGGTGCTGGGCCTCCTGGCCTCCAAAATAACATCCATAACTGCTTTAGAGAGAGATGTGTTCTGAATGATTACATTATCCGCCATGCAGCCAGATTTAGGGTTCTGAGTTGGCTGTGCAAGATCTGATTGGTCTGTTGGGTCAGCAAATGAGGTATAGGTTCATAGGTTCATACTAGGCTATCTGCCCAAGGGCATTTATAAGCCTAGCCCATAGTTATGTGGCTTTCGCCACCCCTTTAGTTTGAATAAAAACTATGCCTATCATTTTTCTGTGCCTCTGTCAAGCAGTGACACTGAAGTAATCCCTGGGGTATATCTGCGATCTCCCATCCATTGGTCAAGATTCCTCTTGAACAAGGCCAGCGAGGTGCTCTGCCTCACATGTACCGGGATTTTGTTCCACAGCATAGGGAGTCTCTGGGTGATGAATCTGTCCCTCCAGCACGTTCTATTTATAACCGTGTCAAGGTTTAAGTCTCCGCCCTTGTGGTTCTGAGGGATCTAGATTTTTGAGGTGAAGCATATTCATCAAATCTGGGTTTGACATGGCCTTATATGTCAGGCACAGGTCACCTCTGAGCAAGCGGTATGAGACTGAATAGAGCTGGAGTTCTTTCAGTCGGGCAGCATAAGACATATTTTTGAGACCCTTTATCCTTTTGGTGAGGAACTTTTGGGGCCTTTCAAGCTGCAGCAGGTGTCTGGTCAGATACATTCGAGCGGGCATTGTACTCAATCATAGGTCTAATGAGTGATGAGTACAGGGGACGATGACCTCCCTTGATCTAGATGTGAATCCCTTCATGATCAGGTGGGCGATATAGAAGGTTTTCCTAACTACTTTAGCAACATGAGTGTCAAGCGAAGGCTACTGTCAACTTGGGTCCCCAGATCCCTGATGACTTTTCTGTGCTCAGTGGATTGCCACCTATATGGTAGCTAGGGGTAACCTTGTTTTTCCCAAAGGGTATGACTATGCATTTTTGGCGTTTAACTTCAGGCCATGGCTCTGGCACCAGTTATCCGTTTCTGTGAGGCCCTTCTGGAGGATATCTGTGTCAGATGTGTTTTCGACTATGGCCCAGTTTGCAGTCATCTGCAAACTTTGTCAGCCATAACCCTCCTGTGTTTGCTTGTACTTCAGAAAAGTAGATGCCGAACAAGAGTGGACCCAGGACTGAGCCCTGTGGGACACCACTTGTGACAGGCTTTGAGTCTGACATGGCTCCAGCAACTCTGACCCTGTGGGTTCTGTCACTTAGCCAGTTTGCAACCCATCTTGTGATGTATGGGTTTACATTCAAGCTGATGAGTTTTTCGATGATACCTGAGTGGGGTATTGTGTCAAGGCCTTTGCCAGGTCGAGGTAGGCTGTATGGACTGCCTTTCCCGCATCAATGGCCTTGGTGACTGTCTCAAAAAGTCAACCAAGTTTAAGAGGCAGGATCTGCCTTTGACAAAGCCAAACTGGGTTGGATCCAAAGTCTGCAAGTTCCATATGTCTTTATTTATGAGTTCCATTATGATCCTCTCCATGGCTTTGCAGATAAGGCTTGTCAAGCTAATGGGCGGTAATTTCCAGGGTCTGTGGAGGCACCGCCCTTATGAAGTGGGACCACAGTGCGTCGCCACTCCTTGGGTGCGTATCCTGAGGTGAGGCTAAGATTAAACAGCTGTCCTAACTGTGGGTTTAATTCCTCGTTGAGTTCATGAAGCACACAGCCGGGGACACCATCCGGTCCCATGGATGCTGTGTTTTTTGCCTTAGTGAGGGCAGTTCTCACCTGGGCGTTGGAGATGTTTGGGGGGCTACAATCCTCTGGAATAGATATCTCTCCTTTTGGGGGGGAGAAGTTTGCACTGAACCTGTCAGCCAGTATGTTAGCAATGTGTGTAGGTTCAGTAATTTTCACATCATTTTGAACTAATTCTGAGCATATTCTGAGAATCTATATTCCTCCTAGGTTTCTAACATAGCTAAAGAAGGCCTTATGATTGTCTTTAGAGTCTTTGGCGATTTTTCTCTCAAAATTTGCCTTGGATGATTTTATGAGAGCTCTTAGTTTTTTACTTATAATGATCAAAGGTGTCTTACCTTTCAAGGATTTTGCTCTATCTTGTAGTAGCTTCCTCCTTTTGTTGTAGAGCTTGTTTATGGCTGGGGTCCACCAGACTGGATGCTTGCCTTTGGTACAGAGAGTCTTAGTTTTGTTTGGGATTGCCTGATCCATGCAGTCCTGTAGGTGCTAGTAGAAGGCATTTGTAAGTGATTCAGCGGTTTGAGTAATGTTTACCACTGGCTCAGGGGCCTTAAAGGAGACCACACCAGTTTTTAGAAGTGTGAAATCGGCTTTTGAGAAGTTTTTCACTGTGGTCTTTTGTTTCAGGTGGGGTCAGGATGAGGACCTCCAGCGAGATTAGTTTATGATCTGATCTCACCAGTGAGGGGTATACTTCCGGTGTTGAACATTTTGATCCCATGTTCGTGATGATGAGATCAAGTATGTTTTCTCCTCTTGTGGGGATGGTGACTAGTTGTTCCATGACATTTGAGTTTATGAACTCCAGGAATCTTTGGGTTAGAGTGTTCGGGCTTGAGTAGTGTTCCCAGTCTATATTAGGGTAGTTGAAGTCACCTAGTATGATGGTGTTTGGAGATACATTTATCCCCTCCAATGTTTTCAGGAAGGCCATGTGAGGTTCCTGAGTTTGAGAGGGTGGCCTGTAACATGCTACAAATTGCAGAGCAGTCTTGCCTATGGTTAATTGCACCTGGATGGTCTCCGATGCATCGTGCGTTGCCACCAACCTTGAGGTGTGGGTGTCCTTTATGAGGTATTTGAGGCAATGTCCAGGCTGGGCCTTGAGACAAGCTCTTTAGGAATGGGTACCAGTGCTGGCATGGCCAGTCTGGGGCAATCAGTATCATTTTTAGCTTCTCTTGTCTGACCTTTAGGAGTACCTTGGAGAGGAGAGGCAGAGGAGGGAAGGCATATACTGTAAGGGCTTTACAGCTGAATGAAAGGACGTCCACTTTCCACGCTTGCTTGTGATAAGTCCGAGTGCAGAATCCCTGTAGCTGGTAGTTGTGAGGGGAGGCGAATAGATCTATGTCTGGGCATCCCCATTTCCCTGTTACCATGTTGAAGATTTGTGGATCGAGTTTCCACTCGGGAGGATCCATGAAGTTTCTGCTTAGTTCGTCTACCACAGTATTTGTCTTTCCTTGGCAGGAATTGTGCTTGCGGATGTACTTGATAAATCAATGCTGTGTTCCACAAAGTCATGGCTTGCCTGCAGAGGGGGTAGGAATGTGTGCCCCCTTGCTTGTTTATGTACCACATGACTGTAGTATTGTCCGTCTTTATCAGTAGTTGTCCTGGATGAAGTAGGTCCTTGAAGGCTGTCAGGGCATTTTGTACAGCTAGCATCTCTTTTTGATTGATATGAAGATGCATTTGGTTTGTGAGCCATGTGCCCTGAATACATTTTCCTGCCATGTGCGCCCCCCAGGCATAATCTGATGCATCTGTTGTTAGTGTCTGCCTGGCAGTGGGTAAGGTGAATGGCTGTCCCTTGTTGTGGTGACAGGCCTGTGCCCACCATAGAAATTCCGGTTGCAGGCAGGGAATGAGAGTAATTACTGTTTCCAGGCTGTGGCAATGTTGAGTCCAAACACTTTTTAGATACCATTGTAGTTTCCTCATATGCAGTCTTGCATATGGAATTAGCAGAATGCAGGATGCCATGTAGCCCAGAGCTTTCAGAATTTTTCTTGCAGATAACTGGGTCTTTGTTGCCATGTCTTTGAAGTAAGAAGTCAGATGCCTTTGTTTGTCTGGCGTGAGATAAGCCATCTGGGCAGTTGTATTTAAGCTTGCACCCAGGAATATTACCTCTTGAGAGGGCACTAGTTTTGATTCCTTTTTGCTTACTGTGTACCCTAGGCAAATTAGTAATATTTTTACAAACGCCAGATGCTGTAGTAGAATATCTTTGTCCTTTGATTGAATAAGGCAGTCGTCCAAGTAGGGGTATATTTGAATTCCTCTTTATCTGCAAAATGCAATTACTGGTGCCAGGCATTTTGTGAAGACCCTGGGCGCAGTAGATAAGCCAAAGGGCAGTGCAGAGAATTGGTAGTGCATTGAGCCAGCTATGAATCTGAGGTATCTTCTGCAAGATTGTCTGATTGGGACATGCAGGTATGCCTCTTTTAGGTCCAAAGTTACAAGCCAAGCCTTCTTGTCCAGCATGGGCAGAAGCTGCTGCAGAGTCAACATTTTGAATTTTGGGACACCCAGAAAAGTATTTAGAATAGACAAGTCCAGAATTGGTCTCCAGGCTTTGTCCTTTCTTGGTACTAAGAAAAGTCTTGAGTAAAATCCTTGTCCCTGCTCTTGTTGTGGCACTGACTGAATAGCCCCCATGTCCATGAGAGATGAAATTTGTTTTTGTGCCTCTTGCCACTGATTGTGTGGCAGGTCTGGCATACTTTTTGCCTTTGGAAGGGTGTGAAAGTGGAACCTGTAGCCCTGCGAGACTATATTTAAGACCCATTTGTCCTGAGTGATCTTGTGCCAGTTTTGTGAAAAAAGTGCTAGCTTTCCCCCTAAGGGTGCTGCCAAAAAATAAGTGCTTGGCATAGGCAGAGGGAAGTCATTGGGACTGTTTTCTATAAGGCTGTGATTTGTCTTCTCTGCTTTTGGAGGTAGAAGCACCCCATTGTTTGGGCCTGTATGAGCCCTGGGGCTGTTGCCTACCTCTAGGGTGTCTGAATCTGCCTCTTTGTGGTCTGTCTGACACTGGAAAGGACCAATTCTTAGAGGGCCAGTTCCTGCTAAATCTGGGTGGCTGTACCTGTAAGAAATCCTTTACTGTCTGCATAGATTTTGCCTTATCCTCCATTTTCTTTAACACCTCCTCTGCCTTAACACCAAACAAAGTATCATTCTGTAATGGAGCATCCAATAATTTTGCTTTAACATAATCAGGCAGATTCTGTTCCTTTAACCAAGCATGCCTTCTAATAACAGAACCTGTAACAGCGGCCCTGCACGAGGCCTCCAGTGAATCATAGCCACATTGCAAAGTATGTTTTCCCACTTGTTCAGCTGCATGCAATAAATCCTGCAAATCTTTGTTCTCAGTACATTCAGAATTTGTCAACATTTTTTGTTTTAACAAAGACATAAGTATTGCTGATATTTGAGCATATGAAACTGACAATTTAAAGCCCTTACAGCCAAGGTAGCAGAAGTGTAAACTTTTTTCCTCCATCTGTCCAAAGCCCTAGAATCTCTGTCTGAGGGGACAGGGTTTTTGGCAGAAGCAGCCTTGACCCCTTTGGGACCCTGTGAGATAGTTTCTGGGTCAGCAGCACAGTTTTTGTAAAGAAATTTATGGGTGTCTGGGACCCTGTAGTATCTGTCCGGATTAACAGGGGCAGGAGGTAAAGAGTCTGGAGACAGGCCGGACTCTGAGAAAACATCATCTACTATGTCTAGAACAGGGGGAATTGCAAGAGGTCTGTGCTGAGGAAGTAAAAGAAAGTCTCTAAGTCTTTTCTTAGATTCGGAATAATCCTGGCTCTCCCAATGGAAATGCTCTCTCATGGTATGCAGGGTTTCCCCAAAATAGTAATCCTAGGAGAAGCTGAAGGAATAGAATCTTCAGCATCAGAATCCTCATAGGGAGGAACAGAATATCCTGATCAGAGGAAATGGAAACCTGATCAGAGGAATCATATTCAGTGTCTTGCCTAGGCCTCTTATCAGGAACCCCTGATCAAAGTAATTAGGTCTTCGGCCATTTTGAGCATCTGTTTCTTAGGCATAGAAGCCTGTCCTGGAGAATGCTGTACTGGTTTCCTTGTCTTTAAAACTGTTTTAGACTTTGTCTTGGATGCTGAAGTAGGCTTTATATAAAGTTGTGTAGGTCTGAAGACACCCTCAGAAGCCGATGCCTGCTCAGCGGCTCCGGACCCATCTGAGGGATTAATTTCCGATGGGCCAATACCTTGAGTATCCAGAGGCCTAGCTGTCTCCATGTGGGAGTCAGAAGCATCCTGTGGCTTTGAGGTAGCAGGAGTGAGGGCTGCGAAAGCTCCACACTGAGAACCGGCGAGTGGCCTAGAAGAGGCTTCGTCGTCGGTTTTGGACCTCGGATGCTTGTCCTTGTCTTTATCCTTGCGTTTTTTATGAGTTCTGGTCGTCGGTTGTTCCAACGGCATTATGTAGATAAACCTTCTGCCAAAATAATGAAAAGCAAAATCATACCGGCAGTTAATAGTGCGTTGGTTAAATCTAGCACAAAACCGACAACTAGCAACGTCGTGGACAGGGCCTAGGCAAGGAATACAGTAAGAGTGGAAATTCTTATGAGGTATTTGCTTCCCACAAGAAATACAATTGTTAACTTTTTCTGACATCGATCTGGAGCAAGAAAAAAGTTTCCCCAACTGGGTACTTAGCTTTATTGAAGACTTTGGATCTGAAATTCGATTTCGAAAATCTCAGGAGTCGGCCGACCGGCACTTGTGAACTGCTTTTGCTTCGGGCACCGCGCGGCAAGAAAGACTGAAGAAAATGGCGTCAGCTGCATCTTTTATACCCCTGGCACACTGACGTCAGGGAAGAGGCGACAGCAACCGACGCCGGACCAGGACGTTGGAATTCAGGCCGACTGCGGGTAGCCTGCCAGCAGGGTAACCCAAGTGTAATGACTGCAACAGTGAAACACGATGAACATTGTAGTGTTCTGAATTACGGTGCATTGTATATTTTAAGGCAGACACTCCCCCAGGCTTATAGGAGTTTTTTTTTTTTTTTTGTAAAACCTCTTTTGAAATGATGTGGGCTTAGACGCTGACCTAATTGATTCATTTTTTTTATGAATGGAAAGTTTCTTATGAAATGGAAGAGAATATATATATTTAGTATCATGTGCGTGTTTTTGATTTGCTGTATTAGCTTTTTACAGAGTATGGTTTTTAAGAGATGTTTAGTCTGAAGAAGCAGAATTTCTCTCCGCGAAAGCACACACCTTATTTTTATTTCATTTTATATTAAAGTTTTTTGTTTGCTTAAAACTGCTGAGTTGGTTGATATTTGTTTTTTTTCTGTTTACATACCTTTGTGTTCATATATAGACCTTTACCCATTAGTAGACTTTTTCACTTTGTTTTCAATGTATTCAGGTTTCGTTTTGCACAGTCTACCTTAGAAGAATACCACCTTTCTGGTACACCTCATATGATGGTGATAAATTCACAAACTCTCCACATATACAATTTTTGATCACACACACTCACACACACACACACACACACACACACACAGTCTGCAATTGACAAGCTAGAATCACGCACACATACACACACACACACACAGCACCTGGCAAGACCAAATGATGACTGTGATCAAGTGGTCAATAACCTTCATACACAGAGTATTATACCACTCCCAAAACACAGCAACTTCTGAAGGAGTACATATCTGAATTTACAGTGATCAAATGAAAGAAATTCTGGCTACACTAATTATTCAGCTTGTTTCACACAAAAAATGCAACATACAAACCACCACCAAAATAATAATTTTATGACTAGGCATACTTTTAATGTTTGACTGTGATCACATGAAAGAACTAATGGCCACTGTGTTATGTACTTTAACAAGCTGCTTTCACAAATATACTGCCACACCTAATAAACCATAATGACAGCTGTTTTATCAAGTAACTGTAGTATACCTTGCTATCTGCCTCCCTGCTGCTTCCTAAATAACCGCCTTCTGTTTGATTGTGATCAAACAAGTGAAACAACTTTTTTCCCCCTTTCGGCTTTTACCATTAGGGGTCAGGTGACAAAAAGTGTCATCCAAGCTAACCAAGCAGTAATACTGGATATTAATTTAAGAACTCTCTCAGAGACAGACTGGGCATTTTGTACTTTATCTTTGACCTAACAAGAACATCCACTCATCAGCCACCTCCTACACTTGCCTTGCTGTAATTAAGTTTTTTAGGCCATAGTAACTCTTTTGGATATAGTTAGGAATATAGTAAGGATTAGTTTAGATGTTTTCTGTATTTATTTAAGACTGTCCTGCAAAGTTGTCTTAAATATTTCCTGTGATTTTGAACTGTGAAGTCACTGTGAATACATATTTAGTATTGTTTTGTTCTTTTATCGTTTATTATTAAATATATTTAAAACTATCTTTGTGGCTAATATTTATGAGGCAAATTTAAGCTCTTAAAATATTTGCATATGTATTTGGTGACACTGTACGGGCCACTCCTAAATAGCCTTGCTCTTGGTCAGATTACCAAATGGATCAATAGTAACATTATACAGTAGGATTGGACACCCTTTAAGTGTCTTAAAAATAGCTAATAAGAGTGGTTGGTGGCAGTGAAAACTATCCGATCGTCTGGGCAGAAGGGGGCATAGCTAGTAAACCTGAGCCAGCCTTTCCCAGGAGTGTGTGTGTGTTAGTATATAAATCAAACCTCAAAGAGTGTGTGTGTATGTGTGTGTGTCAGCAACTTGGGCAGGGCATGAAGCACTGGTTGGACAGAGAGAGTGCTGGAAGTTTTGGCTTGGACACTCAGCTGAGATCTCAACCCTACAGTTGTGTCAGTGGGGAGTCTTACTGAAGATATGGAGAAAGAGGGAGAAACCAGATCCAGACTGACTGGTCTCTGTAAGCTCTTAAAGGAAACTTCACTTTACGATGTGTGTACTTGTCATCCTCCCAGTGTGTATATCCCTTAGCTGTTGCCTGTGGTGAAGATTGAAGCTTCTTGATTACTGGGCCAGTGCTGGGGCATCACATATTAATTGGTTGGCAGTGGTGGGATATCCACATCACATATTAATTGTTGACAGTGGTGGGACAGCCACATCACATATTAATTGGCTTGTAGTGGTGTGGATATTGAATTCCTGTAGCCAGTAAACAGTGGTCACTGAAGGTGTTTGTACTCTCAATTAGCCATGCAGTGACCATTCAGAGTTTCATATCACAATTGTTTTATTTTTTTTGGTAGCTTAGTTAGTCAGGGAGAGCAGGCAAGCATGTCAGCAGAGGAGTATGGCAAGCTGACAAGGAGCCAGTTAGTTGAAATGTGCCAGGCTAAAAGACTGGTACATGATAACCTGACTAAAGCAGACATGATTGCAGCTTTAGTCACAGCTGCATCACAGAATAGCAAGCAGGAGGACTATCAGACTGGCCTTGGAGATGTACAACTCGCAGAAAATGGCAGTTCAACCTTTCCATGGGGGACTTAAAAATTCATCTGGAGTTAAAAAGACTTGAACTGGAGGCCAAATGTTTGGAGACAGAATCAGCATAGACTGCAACAGGAGAAACACATGGAATTAGATGCAGGAGAGAGAGATGTCTGGAAAAGGAGAATGACAGGCAGAGGCAACATGAGAAGGAGATGTTGACTCTTTGCCAGAGTCATGGAGGTAATAGGGAAGGGAGTAGCCAAACCCCAGTAGCAACAAATGTCAGTAAACTTCTTCCACAATTTACACAGGGGGATAATTCTGATAGTTGCATTCATATGTTTGAAAGGGTATGTAAACAGTATAATGTTGACCAAGGGCTCTGGTATGGTTCCTGACCCCCTTACTCCATGGTAAAGCTGTAACTGCTATTTCTGCATTGTCTGACACTGATTGCTTAAATTATAATACTGTAAAAAATTGCCTTTTGGACTGCTTTAAGTTAACATCTGAAGCTTATACGAAAAAGTTTTGTGAGCATAGACGCAAGGCAGGTGAAAGTGTGTGTGAATATGCTGCTGAACTAAGCACTTATTTTCATAAGTGGGGGAGTGGATGTCAGGTCACCACTTTTGAAGGGTAGGCAGACCTTTTGGTGAGGGAACAAGCCCTTAGCACTTTGCCTGAGGACGAGAATCTGGTTAGCTGATAGACAATGCAGTACTGGAGATGGGTTGGGGAAGAAAGGAGACCTATACCTAGCAAGTAAGGCATCACTGCACAAGAAATGGACACCCAGTGCTACTCATGCATCTAAAGGAACCCATGCTGGGCAGACCAGACTGCCCCAACAGAGTCTGCCAGTAGCAGGTGAAGCCACTTGTCCAGGTACACATCCAGGACCAAGGGTTAAATGTTTTAAATGCAACCAGTGGGGCCATGTTGGCATGCAGATGTCCACGGAGGCAAGGTAGGGAAAAAAAAGGTGGGAGAGCCAGTAAGTGGGAATGACAAAATGCCAGCAGTAAGTTGTCTTGAGACAACAAGGGTACCAAACTACCACAAAAGGTTATATCCTATCTTAGTAAATGGGAAAGAGACAATTGCTATGAGAGATACAGCCCCTGACCTAACCATTGTCAAGCCTGCAATGGTTAAAGAGGAGAACTACTTGCTTGGGCAGTCAACCCCAGTCAGGGCTTTAGGAGGGACCCCATTCTAAATACCTTTGGCTAGGGTTCACCTTGACTGGGAGGGTGGAAAAGGAAGCCAGCAAGTAGGTGTGTTTGAGGATATCCCTGCAGATGTCCTGATAGGGAATGATTTTGATAATGCAGTACCGTGTCTGCATAGAGTTGCACGCAGTCAGGCTTGGAGACAAGCATGTGAGTCTGGTAGCCTGGCAGTACCCAGGCTGACAGTGAAGCACCGCTGTCAGAGGATGCCAGACTTCCTGTGGAAAGGGAACTGGGAAGGGTTACCAAGAGAGAGTCCAGACAGGCTTAGCTCTCAGGCCCTACATTACAAGGCCCGAGTGAGGTAGCTAGTGAGGCACCTGACTATCAAGGAAAAGGGGATTCGGTACACTGGGACAAAGGGTTACTGTATAGAGAGAGGACCCCTGAGAGAGGGCTAGAGGGTGAGAGAATACAGCAGTTGGTAGTGCTCAGAGCCTACTGTCTGGCACTCCTTGCCATAGCCCATGAAATTCTCTTTGCAGGTCACATGGGCATAAAACGTAGAAAGAGACATATTATGCAGAGCTTTTATTGGCCTGGGATTTCCAAGACGTAACAGGGTACTGCAGGACCTGTGAGCAGTGCCAATAGGTAGCAAGGCAGGAGACAAGGAGAAAGCTCCTTTGATGCCTTTGCCTGTGATTGAGGAGCCATTTCAGAGGGTAGCCATGGATATTGCGGGGCCTCTGAGTACCCCAGGTTCCACAGGGAAAAAGTATATCCTAGTGGTAGTAGATTATGCTACAAGATACCCTGAGGTGGTGGCTCTGTCTTCCCTTGAGGCAGAAAAGGTGGCAAATGCTTTGTTAGAGATTTTTAGCAGGGTAGGTTTTCCAAAAGAAATACTGACTGACAGAGGTGCCAATTTCATGTCAGACCTACTGGCTTGTCTGTGGACGTACTGTGGGGTGAAGCATAAGACCATCCCCAGACTAATGGTCTTGTTGAGAGGTTAAACTCTACACTCAACACGATACTAATGGCATTTGCAGACCAGTTTAAGAGGGAGAGGGACAAATATTTGCCCCATCTGTTGTTTACTTACAGAGAGGTGCCCCAGGAATCCACAGGTTTTTCACCCTTTGAGTTGCTGTATGGGCATAGAGTGAGGGGACCTCTAGATTTGATTCGAGATGATTGGGAGGAGGAGTGTGAATCCCACATGGAGTCTGTTGTGGCATATGTCCTAAACCTCAGGACAAGGCTCAGGGAATACAAGGGCTTGGCCCAGGAGAACCTGGCAGAAGCCCAACAGCAGAAAAAGGACTGGCATGACAGGAATGCTCAAGCTAGAGCTTATGTTGTAGAGCAGCAGGTAATGGTTCTCATTCCTGTCAGACACAAGCTGCAGGCAGCTTGGGAGGGACCCTACATGGTGGTAAGAAAGGTTAGTGATGTTAACTTCATGGTAGAGCTGATAGGCAGGAAACAGGGGCACAAATTGTATCATGTTAACATGATGAAACCTTACCATGATAGGAAGGCCCTTCTGCTGAGTATTTGCATGGATGGCAAGAGGAGTCTGAGGAGGATCTGGTGACTGATCTCCTCAGTGAGGCTTAGACTTACACCTCAGTGGAAGGGGTAGTAATGTCCCAGCAGCTATCCCCTACCTAGGTTCCAGAAATCCGAGCACTGTTACAGGTGTTTGGGGACATGTTCACCGGGAAACAAGTGTGCAACCACCTGTTGCAGCACCATGTGGATACAGGACCCCAGAGGCTTATTAAGCAGGCCCCTTACAGGGAGCCTGAGAGAGTCAAACAAACTCTGAGGGTGGAGATACAGGAAATGTTGGAACTAGGGGTAATCCAGGAGTCCAGCAGTCCCTGGGCCTCCCCGGTGGTGCTGGTACCAAAGACGGATGGCAGCACCAGGTTCTGTGTGGACTACAGGAAATTAAATAGTCACACAGAGTCATATCCTTACCCCATGCCTAGGACAGATGAAGCCCTAGAGCAGCTGGGTGATGCTAAGTATCTTACCACTATTGAGCTTACCACGGGTTACTGGCAGGTGCCCTTGACTCCCAGTGCTAGAGAGAGGTCAGCCTTTGTGACTCCTTTTGGCTTGTATGAGTTCATAAAGATGCCCTTTGGGATGAAAATTGCCCCAGCAACTTTCCAGAGGCTAGCAGATCATATCCTAGCAAAAGCAGGAGAGTTCACCCTTGCTTACTTGGATGATATTGCCATCTACAGATATTCCTGGCAACAGCACCTTCAGCATGTCAGGGAGGTGCTGAGCAGACTACAAAGGGCAGGGATGACCATTAAACCAAGCAAATGTCAGGTGGGTATGGCAGAGGTCACCTACCTGGGACATAGAGTGGGGAGTGGTAAGATCAGGCCAGAACCTGCCAAAGTGGAAGCCATTCACGTATGGCCTGCCCCTGTTACCAAAATGCATGTGAAGGCATTCTTAGGGACAGCAGGGTACTATAGAAAGTTTGCCCCCCAATTATAGTACCATAGCTTCTGCCCTCACAGACCTGACAAGGAAAAACTAGTCAGATAAGGTAGTGTGGACCTCAGCAAGTGAGCAGGCATTGCAGAAGCTTAAAGGAGCTTTGGAAGGACCCCCTGTATTAGCCAGTCCAGGTTACAGCAAAGAATTTGTTGTGCAGGTGGATGCTTCAAATCATGGGGTGGGGACTGCACTCAGCCAGGTCTCCTCAGAGGGAGAAAAGCACCCAGTGGTTTATCTCAGTCATAGGCTCCAACCCAGGGAGGAATGCTATGCAGCTGTAGAAAAGGAATCTCTAACTATAGTATGGACACTGCAGAAACTTCTGCCTTATCTGTATGGAAGAAAATTCACTGTAGTTACAGACCACAATCCCTTAACATGGCTACTTCGAGCCAGCCAGCAAAATGCCAAGTTACTAAGACGGAGCCTAGGGGTGCAGACATGGGATATGACAGTGCAGCACTGCAGTGGGGTTAGCAATGCCAATGCAGATGGGCTCTCAAGACAGGGAATGGGGTATTCCCAGATAGGTTCAACCCTCTCAAGCAACTTTTCTCAAGTGTCACTTGAAAAACTAGCTTGAGTTTTCGGGGGGGGGGGGGGTGTCACACTGCCAGCCGAGCTATCTGGAATTTTGTAAATAATTCTATGTCATTTGTGAAAAGTGAGATAATTTGTAGAGAACTACTTGTTATGCACTGAGCTAAAATGTAACCACAGCATGCCCTGCTGGCTTAGAATAGAAATGTATATAAACTATTGTACATGTTTTAACAGTAGAAACTGGGACATAAAAGGTTAACTTGCAAAACTTCAAGAAAGTAAGTTGAAATTAAATTGTTTTACGATTGTGCTATAAAATTTTTCTCTCAGTTTCAGTGTAGCAGACATATTGTCTAGAGCTAGAAGTTTTTTGTATTGTCTTGGAAGAGAAGTAATTACTAGGTTTGAGATGCAGAAGTGTTTTATTGTTTTATGATTTCAGTAGCTGCAAACATCTGCGAGACATGTACTTTTCAGTCAGATGCTAAAAATGCTTGTACTTTCTCACAAAGGGGATAGCTTGGGAACTAAAGTCAGGTGACAAAAAGTTATGTCATCCAAGCTACCCCAGCAGTAATATTGGATATTAATTTAAGAACTCTCTCAGAGAGAGACTGGGCATTTTGTATTTTGTCTTTGACCTAACAAGAACATCCACTCATTACCACCTTCTGCACTTGCCTTGCTGTAAGTATTTTTAGGGGATAATAACTATTTTAGATATAGTTAGGAAAACAGTAAAGATTAGTTTATATTTTTTCTGTATTTATTTAGGACTGTCCTGCAATGTTGTTTTAAATATTTCCTGTGATTAACTCTGAAGTCACTGTGAACACACATTTAGTACTGTCTTATTCTTTTATTATTTATTATTAAATATATTTAAACCTATCTCTGTGGCTGATATCTGTGAGACATACTTAAGCTGTTAAAATACTTGCATATGTATTTGATGACACTGTACAGGCCACTCCTAAATAACCTTGCTCTTGGTCAGACTACTATTTGGATTACTAGTAACATTACACAGTAGAATTGGACACCCTTTGTTAAAGGCCTTAAAAGTAGCTAATAAGAGTGGTTGGTGGCAGTGAAAACTATCTGATAGTCTGGGCTGAAAGGGGCATAGCGAGTAAACCTGTGCCAACCTTTCCCAGGAGTGTGTACTTGTATATAAAGCAAACCTCAAAGAGTGTGTGTGTTTCAGCTACTTGGGCAGGGACACGAAGCACTGGTTGGACAGAGAGGGTGCTGGAGGTTTTGGCTTGGCCACCCAGATGTGATCTCAACCCTATAGCTGTGACAGTGGGGAGGTCATACTGGAGATCATGAGAAAGACGGTGAAACCAGCCTCAGACTGACTGTGGTCTCTGTGTGCTCTTAAGGGAAATTGCACTTTGCTGTATGTGTACTTATCCTCCCAGTGTGTACGTCCCCTAACTGTTGCCAGTGGTGAGGATTGAGGCTCCTTGATTACTGGGCCAATGCTGGGGCTTCACAGTAATGTACTTCAACTTTTTTCTCTCAGACATGTGCAATGCCTCTCCCTGAAATGCCAAGCTGACAACAGTTTTATTGCAAGCATGTAAATGCCATTTGATTTTTATACACAGCTTGCCTCCTCACTATCACCCCCCAAAATAACTGCAATCTGTTGTATACATCAAAAGTGTGAAAGTGATCAACTGAAACAACAGCAGTTATTGCAATCTATTTCTCTCAGTCACTTCCACTCCATGAAAACCCAAACACATGACTGTTTAACTCTAATCATGAAATAATGTCCTTTGATTTCATGCAATATGTATTTGCCCATCTAACCAAATAGCCACTTCCTGACTGTGTATACCTTGGGTGTTTGATACTGTTATGTGGTCTTCTACCAGGAGTATAATTTGATGCTCATTAGTGAACCACACACTCCAACCACAGACTCAAGCAAATAAAAAATAGTGGTGAATGTGCCAGTAAATAACCACGAACCAAAAAAAGATACATCTCAACCGGAGAACAGCAGGCACATTTTATTATCCAAAAATTAAGCGCTTTCTTCCCTCTACCTGGGGACCTCATCAGAATAAAACATCAATGATTAAAAAAAGCAGGTATGAAATACCCTAAAAAAGCTTTTCATTGGTTAACATACTACCAATAAAAATTGTACAAAACAGTCAGCTGACATTTAAACCACTTAAGTCATACACACTTTCAATGTAACCTAGCAACAAATACAACAGTAGGGTGAGTGTTTCTTGTTAAATACACAACTATAAAAGGAACTGGTAAAAAAAATGTTTGTAAAAGGGAATATATGAAAAAAAATATATATATATATATATATATATATATATATATATATATATATATATATATATATATATATATTAAAAAATGAGAGGGATAACACAACCCAAAGGGGGTGATATAACATATTATAATCTATCAGCCCTTTCCTTAAAGACGGGTTTTAAAGAAATAAAATTGTTAATTCCTGGAGGGAGATGGGCGGCCAATCTCAGTTCCCTTATACTTAATAAATTATTCCAATCACCTCCCCTAGGATTTATTTGCAGTGTTTCCCATATACAAAAAGCGAATTTGACAAATCCTTGACATCCTGTAGAATGTTTATATAAGGGATTAGTGTCCTTTTGGTTTTGAATGTCGTAAACATGCTCATAAATTCTACTCTTAAAAGCTCTCTCCATTTTACCAATGTAAAAACTGTTACATGATTCGCACAGGGCCAGGTAAACTACCCTGCTAGTAAAACAATTCCCTTTTTAAAAATAAATTTTACTGTGCATGTAATTTGCTATGGTAACACTCCCCCTTTTTATAATACATGGACATTGGCTGCACTTCCCACAAGGCATCGTACCTACAGAACCAAGCAAATATTTGTTGTTGTTCTTATTTTCCATTACTTTCTTAAGGTTATTACGTACTTTGTTGGCAAAAAGTGGTTTCACCCCCACAATAGCATTCATATCAACATTAGCTTTAAAAATATTCCAAAATAATAATATTCCAAAATAAAATTCTTGTACTCTTCGTACCTCTAGCCAACTACTATTACAAACCTACCAACCCAAAAAAAACTATAGGCAAACACCTTTACAAATCCTCCATTGCCGAAGCCTGGAACAAACTTCCTAGGTACATATGTTCCCATTTTCACCCATCCCATTTCAAAGAAAAACTCAAGACTCACCTACTAATCTCCAAAATTTGTCCTTGCCAAGCCCCAACCTAAAAACTTTCCCCATCCCCTCTTTCATATACCCCCCATTTCAACTTATATGTCCATATACCCCCCATTTCAACTAATATGTCCAAATCGCGGTGATTTGCCCAAATCTCTGATACCTGCTCTGACAAATCAAACCAGGATTGTAAATATGTAATTATACTGCTACCCTGTAAAATACTACAGGTACACTGCCTTTGTTCATTTCTTCATTTGTGATTTTAACTTGTCTATGTTTAATCAGTTTATCATATTCAACTTGCAACACTGTATGCATTTTCTTTAAATAACATTTCCTTTTGTAAACTATGTGTTTAAAAGACCTTTTTTAGTAATTGTATAATTTCTGTTTAAACTGCTGTGCTTCATGGAGCTTTTCTCCTCGGGTCTCCACTGAAAATGGGTCACAAGGCCAGTTGGACCAACCCGGTTAACAAATAAATAAATACATAAAAGTCTTTCAGATTTCCAGGTTAGGGGTCCCCACAGTGGATCACCAGTCTGCTAATGACTGGCAATGGATTTTTACGGTGTCGAGTTGCCAGCCAACCTTCAAAGAAGGAACACCCACACACGCACCTACCTGCATGTCTTTAACATTCACTCAACCGCTGGCAGGACATGCAGACTCCGCACAGAAGGCACTCCAGCCGAGAATCAAACTGGAGAACCTCTTGGTGTGAGGCGACGTTAACCGCTGCACCACCGCTGCTTCAATAGTAAATATTCAAATTTTTAATGACATTCCTCATTTCCCAAGAGACTGGACTATGCTGAAGGATGTACATGCTTTCTCAAACTTGGTTCCTGAAGGGGATATATTGGGATGGAGGGAACCTACTAAACCTACACCAAGTAGAAGTTTATACCTTTCTTTTTATTAAGTATAAGGGAACTGCAATAGCAACTGAGATTGGACGCTCATCTCCCTTCAGGAATTAATGATTCTATTTCTTTAAAACCAGTCTTAAAGGAAAGGGCTGAGAGATTATAACATGTTATATCATCCACTATGGGTTGTGTTATCCCTTTCATTTTTTAAAATATACATACACATACATACACACACACACACACACACACATATATATATATATATATATATTTTTTTTTTTCATACATTCACTTTTACAAACTTTTTTACCAATTCCTTTTATAGTTGTGTATTCAACAAGAAACAAACAGCCTACTCTTGTATTTTGTTGCTAGGTTACATTGAAAGTGTATTTCTAATACAAATTAGAACTTACATTACTAGACAATGTATGCAGGTGGTCACTTGACTAACATGCTCAATGAGATATTTTCACAGTAATGAAGGGTCTCCCCCTATGACAGGGTTGTTACACATATACAGTTTTATAAACTGGTGCTGATATACAATTAGGTCCCTAATAGTTTTACATTGTTCTTATATTCATTATGTTCTGAGCAGTTAGACTTCCTTGATTGAATTTTGCAATACGTCCTTTCTGCTGTGTGCTCACTTAGGTTTTCTGGATGTTCTTCGTGTTTCTCTGTTGCAGTCATTACCTGTGGGTTATCCCTGCTGGGGTAGTAGAGTCAATGTTTTTCTATGTTGGCTTCTGTTGCCTGTAGTCTGACATCACGTCATCAGTGCTATAAAGCAAGGTAGCCAATGCCATTACATCAGTCTTTCTTGCCATGGAGCCTGTAGCAGAAGCAGTTCACAAGTGTGCCGGTCGGTCGCTACCAGAGTTGGATTACAGCTGAAAACGTCTAAAGCTAAGTACCTCGTTGGGGATCCTTTTTTTTTTTTGGTACTAACCGATGTTCGAAAAAGTTAATTGTCTTGCCTGTGGAAAGCAGATCCCACACCAAGAATTCCATTCATACTGCTTTACTTGTTTAGGCCCAGACCACGTCCCCCTTTGCCGGTTCTGTGCCCTCTTTAATCTGAGAACTGTAGAGCTCTTATTGTAGACAGGTATTTTCATCTTCAATCTTTGCATTCCGAAATGGCATCCATCAGCCAACAATCCGTGGACATTCTGAAAAAATGGCGAGATAAAGACAGAGACAGACCACACAAAGCTAAGCCTTCTGATGACTCTACCGTTAAGCAGATCGTCAGTTCTCCTGAATTCAGTGAGGCGCTTTCACAGCCCCTGATGCCCGATTCGATATCTACACAGGCCTCTACTGAGAACTTTTTGGAGTCCGGTATGCTGCAGAAATCTTCGTCATCCGAGCCTTTGGCTGTCTCTGCCTCGGTTGGGTCCGGAGTCGTAACGCAGGCACCGGCTTCTGATGAGACCTCTCGCACTACTGAGTCTAGACAAAAAACATCTTCTCATCCGACTACCTTTTTTCTCAGACTGATGGATACTTTTAGACCCAGAAGACAGGCCACTCTTAGAAAATTTGCCTCTAGCCACCATCTTGCTCCTGCTGCACCAACCCAAGCACAAATGCTTAAAATGGCAGAGGATATTATCTCCCTTATCAGGAGTAGTCAGGCCACAACTTCTAAAAGGAAAAGATACCCTTCTCCTGAAATTATGACAGAACAGGATCCTGAGGAATCAGATTATTCAGATTTTGAAGAGGAACAACAACTTCTTACTGCCTATGAGGATTCAGATGCAGAGGAATCCATTCCTCTCCCTCCCCACCAGAAGACCTTTTCTTTGCGGAACCCTTCACACCCTCAGGGAACATTTCCAATGGGAATCTCAGGATTTCCCCAGTCTAAGAAAAGACTTAGAGAGTTTCTGGACCTGCCCCAGCACAGACCCCTGGCCACCCCCTATTTTAGGAGTGATGGATGATGTTTTCCATGAATCCAGCTTAGCCCCTGACACCCTCCCACCTGCTGCCAGTAAACCTGACAGGTATTACAGAGTACCGGATTCTCACAAATACCTGTACAGAAATTCGGCTGCAGCCCCAGAGGTCATTACACAGGGACCTAAAGGAGCTATGACTAGTTTTGCCAAGAATCCTATTCCTTCTGACAAGGATTCCAGAGCTCTGGACAGGTGGGGTAAAAAAAAAGTATACACCTCTGCAACCTTAACTATCAGAGCACTCAACTGTCAGTTCCATATGTTAAAACATCAACAACACACTTTGGAACTATTAAAACAAAAGATTTCAACCTTTCCTGACTGTGCCAATTCGAAAGAGTTAGCAGATTTATTATCTACTTGTCAAGTGGCCAAACACTAATTGCACTGTGGATATGACATCCCGGAAGCTTCAAGCAGGCTGGCAGTGTCAGGATCTGTCATTAGGTGACATGCACGGTTGAAGGAACAACCTCTCCCTGATCATAGGTAGGTTACTAGGCTATCTGCCCGAAGGCACTTATTAGCCTAGCCAGAATGTGTTGGCTTTCGCCGCCCCCTTAGATTAGTTCACCGTGCCTCTGTCCAGTAGAGCCACTGAAGTGATCTCTGGGGTAAACTTTCCATTTCCCATCATCTCGTCAAGGTTTCTCTTGAAGAGTGTTAGCGAGGATCTCTGCCTAATGTAGATTAGAATCTTGTTCCAAAGCATGGGAAATCTCTGGGACAGGAATCTGTCCCTCCAGCACTTCCTATTTATTGTTGTGGTGAGGTTTAGATCTCTAGAGCGTGTCGCTTGAGGGGATAAAGATTTCTTTAGGTGGAGCATGTCCATCAGTTCTGGGTTGGACATGATCTTGTATGTCAGGCAGAGATCACCTCTGAGTAGGCTGTATGCAACTGAGTACAGCTGGAGTTTCTTCAGTCGAGCTGCATATGGCATCTGTTTAAGGCCAGTGATCCTCTTGGTGAGGTACTTCTGTGGTCTTTCCAGCTGTTGCAGGTGTCTTGTAAGGTACATCCCAAATAGGGCGTTATACTCTATGATGGGTCTGATGAGTAGAGGGGCACAATGACCTCTTTTGATCTGGATGCGAACCCTTTTGTGATTAGGTGGGCCACATAGAAGGATTTTCTAACCACTTTGGCAATGTGATTATCAAAGGAGATATTACTATCTACTTGGGTCCCCAGATCCCTTATTACATCTTCCGTGTTTAGGGGACTACCACCTATGTGGTAGTTTGTGGGTACTTTTTCTTTCCAAAGGGGATGACTATGCACTTTTTTTCATTTAGTTGAGGCCATGATTTTGACACCAGGTATCCGTCTTAGTGAGACCCTTTTGGAGGATGTCTGTGTCAGCTGGAGAGTCAATTATAGCCCCTAGTTTGCAGTCATCTGCGAACTTGGTCAGCCGTAGTCCTCCTGTGCTTGCCTGTACCTCTGAGAAGTATATGCCAAACAGGAGGGTTCCTAGGACTGAGCCCTGGAGAACACTACTTGTAACCGGTTTAGAGTCGGACCTAGATCCCGCAACTCTCACCATGTGGGTTCATGAGACAGTTGGCAACCCATCTTGTGACGTAGGGGTTTATGTTCAGGCTGGTGAGCTTGTCTATAATACTAGAATGGGGAATGGTGTCAAAGGCCTTTGTGAGGTCTAGGCAGGCTGTGTGTACCACCTTTCCCTCATCTATAGCCATTTTAACTGTCTCAAAGAATTCCACCAGGTTTAGGAGGCATGATCTGCCCTTAACAAAGCCGAAATGGGTAGGGTCCAGTGTTTGGAGGTTCCCAATGTCTCTGTTAATGAGTTTCATAATGATGCGCTCCACAGCCTTGCAGACCAAGCTAGTCAGGCTTATAGGGCAATAGTTCCTGTTGTCTGTTGTGGCTCCGCCTTTGTGGAGCGGAATAACCGTTGCTGTGCGCCACTCTATGGGTATGTAGCCTGTGGAGAGGCTGAGTTTGAACAGTGTGTTTAGGTGAGGTGTTAGTTCATCTTTGAGGTCGTGTAGGACGCAGCCTGGGACACTGTCTGGTCCTATTGATGCTGTGTTTTGTCTTTGGAAAGGGCTGTTTTAACCTGAGTGTCTGTGATTTCAGGAGCTCTACATTCTTCTGGTATGGTTATGGGCCCTTTTGGGGGTGAGAGGAGGATGAAGTTTGCACTGAACCTGTCTGCCAGGATGTTGGCGATATCAGTCGGTTCAGTGTATTTTCTGCCATTTTGCACTAACTCCGAGCAGATATGAGCATTGCCACTTAGATTCTTGACATAGCTAAAGAATATCTTGTGACTTGTGAAGTCAAGTCTAAACTAACTGATGCACCCCTGGATAAGGACCGCTTGTTTGGAGTAAAAGCAGAAGAGGTGCTTAAAAAGATGGAAGACAAAGCAAAATCTATGCAAATAGTAAAAGATTTCTTTTGGGTTCAGCCTCCGAAGTTCAGCAGGAACTTTCCCTGTACCTAGCAGACAGGACCAAGGTAAGCTCTGCAGGGACAGATCACCCTGGCCCCTATCCCAGGGGCAGCAGAGAACCAAACAATGGACCACTTCTGCCCTAAAGGCAGGGAGTTCTAAGCCACCCTTCTAGGGCAAAAACTCTCAATGACTCCCTCTCCCCCCTCTGCCCTCCTTTCACTCACAAAAAGCTTGGAGAAGGCTCTCCCTCTGCAAAGAAAAAGTACAGTTTTGTACCTACCATAAATGTAGATGTTTGAGTGTACACCCTGCTGCAGTCATCACACTTGGGTTATCCTGTCGTCAGGCGGTCCCACAGTCGGCTGGAATTCCAAAGTCTTGGTCCGGCGTCAGTTGCTGTCCCTTCTTCCCTGGCGTCAGTGCGCCAGGGGTATATATAATGCAACCGATGCCATTTTCTTCAGTTTTTCTTGCCCCAGATGTCAGGTGCCCCCAAAAAGGTGGTCAGTAATTAGTACCAAATTGAGTAAACTTACACAAACACAAAATCCCTTCAGCTATAAGCAAATACATCAGGAAGGTATAGAAGAGATTTAGCCAGTAGGTCAGAGGGGATGGAGGGAGGGTAACCTGGACTGCAGCAGGGTGTACACTCGAACATCTACATTTATGGTAGGTACAAAACTGTACTATGTTCATCGTGTTACCTTGCTGCAGTCATCACACTTGGGTTGAATCCCAAAGCTAAGGATGGGTGGAGGTATCATAGAGGGTTAGAGGAGGCTAGAAGGCCCTGGAGAACTGCAGTGGCGAAGCCCGCCCTGGTCTTAGAGTAAAGTGGTAAGTGATAGTGTTTGGTAAAGGTGCGTACTGAACTCCAAGTTGCAGCTTCCAAAATCTCCTTGGTTGGAACCCCCCTGAGAAAGGCTGTAGAAGTAGCTGTTGCCCTGGTAGAGCGGGGTCTAATGGTAGCAGGAACTGGTTTTCCATGATGGGTGTAGCAAAAATGTATGCAATGACCTATCCATTTGGAAATGGTTTGCTTTGATATAGCCTTCCCTTGAGAAGCTGTAGCATAGGATACAAAGAGCTGATCAGATTTTCTGAAAACCTTAGTTTTGTCCAAGTAGTAACGAAGTTGCCTGTGAATGTCCAAGGAATGCAGGAGTCTCTCACCTTTATTCTGTGGATTTGGGAAGAAGGTGGGTAAGTGGATGGTTTGATTTAAAGCCACACTGGAAACCACCTTAGACATAAAGGAAGGATTAGTTCGTAGAGAAACTCTGTCTTGATGAAAAATGAGGAAAGGTTCCACTGCCGTTAGTGCCTGTACCTCTGAGACTCTTCTAGCTGAAGTTATTGCTAGCAGCAGGGCAGTCTTCCATGACAGGAACTAAAGATCTGCAGAGAAAGCTGGTTCAAAGGGAGGAAGCGTTAGTTTTTCCAGAACAAAATTGAGGTCCCATGTTGGTGTAGGTGCTCTTCTGGGTGGTCTAATGTTTTTTGCCCCTCTGAGGAACTGCCTTAGAAGTGGATGCAAAAATAAGGATGGATCCGTGTTGTAGTGGGCCGAAACAGCTGAAGCATGGATTTTAATGGAGGAGAAAGAAAGTCCTTTGTGCAACATCTCAGTTAAATACTGTAGAATGTGAGACATGTGAGGCTGAATTGTGTCTTGGCCTTTAGATTGGTTCCAGGCACAAAACCTTTTCCATTTGTCCGAATAAGCCTTCCTGGTGCTTGGCCTCCTAGCTTCCAGAATAACATCCATAACTGCTTGGGAAAGAGGAGCTGGCTGGATGCTTAGTTGATTTGCCATGCAGCCAGATTTAAGGTTTTGAGCTGGCTATGAAGAATCTGATTGTTTTGTTGTGTGAGTAAGTGGGAAATTTGTGGTAATATCCATGGAGGGCCGTGGGCCATATTCCTCAATAGCGGGTACCAGTGCGGGCGTGGCCAGTCTGGGGCTATGAGAATCAGTTGTGGTCTCTGCTTTTTGACTTTCAGAAGTACCTTTGAGAGGAGAGGCAATGGAGGGAAGGCATATACTGTCAGGTTTTTCCAACTGAAAGAGAGTGCGTCCACTTTCCAGGCTTGATGGTGAAGTGCCCTTGTACAAAATTTTGTTAGTTGATAGTTTTGAGGGCTGGCAAACAGGTCTATCTCTGGAAGGCCCCATTTTTGAGTTATCATTGTAAATACTTGTGGATCTAGTTTCCATTCGTGGGGATCCATGATGTTTCTGCTGAGGTCGTCTGCCAATGTATTCTTCTGTCCTGGCAGGAATTGAGCTTGTAACTGAACTTGGTAAGCCAGAGCTGTGTTCCACAAGGTCATTGCTTGTCTGCACAGAGGGTAGGAGTGAGTACCCCCTTGTTTGTTTATGTACCACATTACTGTGGTGTTGTCCGTCTTTATTGTCAGTTGTCCTGGATGTAATAGATCCTTGAAGGCTGTCAGAGCTTTCTGTACAGTTAGCATCTCTTTTTGATTGATGTGCAGATTCCTTTGATCTGCAGTCCATACGCCTTGAACGCACTGTCCTGCCATGTGAGCCCCCCAGGCGTAATCTGATGCATCTGTTGTGATAGTTTGCCTGGCTGGGGGCAAGGTGAAAGGCTGACCCTTGTTGAGGTGACATGCCTGTGACCACCACAGAAACTCCTGTTGTAGGCAGGGAATGAGAGATATCATTATGTCCAAGCTGTGGCTGTGTTGAGACCATACGCTTTTTAGGTACCACTGTAATTTCCTCATATGCAGCTTTGCAAATGGTATTAGTAGTATGCAAGATGCCATGAAGCCCAAGGCCTGCAGAATTTTTCTTGCAGTTAATTGGGCCTTTCTTGCCATTGTTTTGAAATATTGAGTCAGTTGTAGTTGTTTGTCTGGCGTCAGATAAGCCTTCTGGGCCGTTGTATTCAAGCTGGCACCCAGGAATGTCATATTTTGTGAGGGTACTAGTTTTGACTTCTTTTCGTTTACTGTGTACCCCAGGCAATTTAGTAGATGTTTCACAAAAGCCAGATGATGCAATAGAATGTCCTTGCTTTCTGCTTGGATGAGGCAGTCGTCCAGGTATGGGTATATTTGAATTCCTCTTTGTCTGCAGTATGCAATTACTGGTGCCAGGCATTTTGTGAAGACTCTGGGTGCAGTAGATAAGCCAAAGGGCAGTGCAGAGAATTGGTAATGGGTTGAACCTGCAATGAAACGGAGGTATCTTCTGCAACTTTGTCTGATAGGGACATGCAGGTATGCCTCCTTGAGGTCCAACGTTACTAGCCATGCTTCCTTGCCCAACATGGGAAGAAGCTGCTGTAGTGTTAGCATCTTGAATTTGGGTACTTGCAATTAAGTGTTTAGAATTGAAAGGTCCAGAATTGGTCTCCAGGCATTGTCCTTTCTGGGGACTAGAAAGAGTCTTGAGTAAAATCCTTGACCTTGCTCTCGAGTAGGTACCAGTTGAATGGCTCTCATGTCCATGAGAGCTGTAATTTGTTTTTGTGCCTCTGCCCATTGATTTTGTGGCAGGTTTGGCATTCCTCTTTTCATTAGCAAGGTGTGAAAGTGGAATCTGTATCCTTGTAAAATTATGTCTAGGACCCATTTGTCCTTTGTGACAATGTGCCAGTTGTCTGAAAAAAGTGCGAGTTTTCCTCCCAAGGGGGCTGCCAAGAGAGTGTTGCTTGGCCAGATGAGGTTCAAGTCATTGAGTTTGCCTTCTGGTAGATTGGGACCTGTCTTCTCCTCCCTTCTGTGTTGTAGTGCCCCATTGATGAGGTTTGTACTGGGCTTGTGGTTGTCCTCTGCCCCTTGGGCATCTGTATTTACCCCTCTGTGGTCTGTCTGTAGCTGGAAAGGACCAATTTTTTGTTGGCCAGTTTCTGCTGAAGCGAGGGGGCTGTACCTGTAGGAAATCTTTGACTGTCTGCATAGATTTTGCCTTATTCTCCATTTTCTTTAAGACTTCTGCTTTAACTCCAAAAAGAACATCCTGCTCTAAGGGAGCATCTAGAAGTTTTGCTTTAACATGATCAGGTAGAGTTTGTTCCTTTAACCAAGCATGCCTACGTGTAACAGACCCAGTGACAGCTGCCCTGCAGGAGGCCTTCAAAGAATCAAACCCACATTGTAAGGTAGGTTTGCCCACCTGTTCAGTGGCATGCAACAGATCCTGCATTTCTTTCAATTCAGATTGTTGAGGGAGAGTGGTCATTTTTTGCTTTAACTGAGAGATTAGAAATTGCTGATACTTAAGCATGTGAAATTGGCAATTTAGTGCCCTCATAGCTAGTGTGGCTGAGGTGTAAACCTTTTTCCCCCACCTGTCTAGTGCTCTGGAATCCCTCTCAGTAGGTACAGGATTTTTAGCCATAGAAGCCTTAAGCCCCCTTGGGACCCTGGGAGATAGACTCTGGGCCAGCAATACGGCTTTTGTAAAGAAATTTGTGTAAATCAGGCACTCTATAATATATGTCAGGCTTAGCTGGAGCAGGAGGTAGAGAATCAGGGTTAAAACTGGATTCTAAGTAAACATCATCCACAATGTCTAAAACTGGTGGGATGGCAAGTGGTCTGTGTTGGGGGAGTAAAAGAAACTCTCTGAGCCTTTTCTTGGAGTCAGACTAATCCTGACCTTCCCAGTGAAAATGTTCCCTCATAGTGTGTAAAGTTTCCCCAAAGGAGTAGTCTTCAGGAGGAGAGGCTGAGGGAATAGAATCCTCAGCATCAGAATCTTCATAAGGGGAGAAGGAGTAATCTTGGTCCTCAGAGGAGTCTGAAGAAATGGACACTTGTTCAGAGGATGCATAATCTTCCTCTTGTCTAGGCCTTTTGTCAGGAGGGGGCTGGGAACCCCTGATTAAAGTGATCAAATCTTCAGCAATTTTGAGCATCTGTTTCTTAGAAATGGGGTCTTGAACAGGACTGAAGTGCAGTCTTTTTAGATTTAATAGGAGTCTTCATCTTAGAATACGATTTAATGGTGAGCGTCATCGGTCTGAAAACGCCTTCAGAAACCGATGGCGTTTCTGCAGCACCGACATCTTTTTCAGTAATGTCGTCGGTAGGGCCTGAACTAAATGGCTGCGTCGGCCTGGTACATTCGTCAAAAATTCTGAAGCGGTCTCGGGTTCCATATCTGCGGTTGTCAGTTGGAGCCTCACTGAGGACCGGAAAACCAGAGACCGGACCAGCCGAGGCCTCAGAATCTGGCTTAGGCCTGGGCTGTCTGTCCTTATCCTTGCGTTTTTTGTGCACGCCGGTAGTTGGTTGCTCCGACGGCATGATGTAATTAAATTTCCTACCGAAGTAGTGTCATGCGAAATCAAAGCGTCTTTTAATAGTACGCTTATTAAATCTAGCACAAAAACAACAACTAGTGACGTCGTGGTATGGGCCTAGGCAAGATATGCAATAAGAATGAAAATCCTTATGAGGTATTTGCTTCCCACAAGAAATACAATTGTTAACTTTTTCTGACATCGGTCTGAGGCAAGAAAAGTTTCCCCAACGGGGTACTTAGCTTTATAGAAGACTTCGGTCTGAAATTCGAAAATCTCAGTAGTCGGCCGACCGGCACTTGCAAACTGCTTCTGCTTCGGGTACCGCGCGGCAAGAAAGACTGAAGAAAATGGTGTCGGTTGCATTATATATACCCCTGGCGCACTGATGTCAGGGAAGAAGCGACAACAACCGATGCCAGACCAAGACATTGGAATTCCAGCCGACTGCTGGACCGCCTGACGACAGGATAACCCAACTGTGATGACTGCAGCAGGGTAACACGATGAACATATGGCTTTCTGTAACAAATGACCAATTGGTCTTAAAGATAATTTTTCAGGGATACTAATTCTCTTTCAACGAACTCCCAATTCCAAGGGGGCACCCAGACATACCTCCAAATCAGTGGGCAGAAGCAGTGAAACAGGTCCAACTTTCATATCCCAGGGGGCAGTAGTACCTGTCCCCTCAGATCAAACAGACAAAGGCTTTTATTCCAGACAATTCCTTGTTCCAAGAAAGGAGGGCACTTGGTGCCCCATCCTGGATCTATCCATTCTGAACACCTCCCTGGTCGTCCCCAAATTCAAAATGTTAACTTTGCAGCAGCTGCTGCCTATGCTGACAAAAAATGCCTGGCTAGTGACCCTAGACCTAAAAGATGCCTATCTCCAGGGAATCCTGCAGGAAATTCCTGCACTTCAGAGCAGGCTCTCAACACTTTCAGTTCTCTGCGCTACCCTTTGGCTTACCTACTGCACCCAGAGTATTCACCAAATGCTTAGCCCCAGTCATTGCATTTTGCAGGCAGAGTGCAAAGAAAAGCTGCTCCAGGACCTTCTCTTTGTCAAAACCCTCCTAACTTCCCTAGGGTTCACCATCAATGAGAAGAAATCAAAGCAAACACCCTCCAAGAAAATCATTTTCATGGGAGCACTGCTGAACACAGCATCCCAGATGACCTTCCTATCCCCAGAAAAGCAGAGCTTCCTGCCTCTCTATTTTACCCAACTGGCTTCCAGAAGTCACCTCACTGCGAGGAAGTTCCTGCAAGCCTTGGGGTACATGGCATCTTGCATTCTTCTAATTCCTCTGGCCAGGCTTCACATGAGGAAACTTCAGTGCTATCTAAAGAACCTTTGGTGTCAGCACTCTCAGCCTCTAGAGACCTCTCTCCCTCTGATCCCCTGTATTTTATTTTATTTATTTTATTTTACATTTGTTTACCACGAAAGTCCGATTGATCACAGGTCCATTTTCAGTGGAGGCCCAGGGAGAAAAGCTCCAAGTATAGCAAAATACACTACAGTACACAACAATACTATATAATACAATACAGTGTTGTACAAAAACAGTGGCTGAATGCTCACTGAGGTTCGGTAGTAGTAGAATATAATACAGTGATAAACTTATTTACAAAATAAGACATAAATTAGCTTGGTAAGGTTGAGCATACTTAGGAAACAGTATAGTAGAATATAGTACAGTGAGAAACTTATTCACAGGGTAAAACAAAGTAGCTAGATGTAGTTGAGCATACTTAGCAAACAATATAAAAAATTATCATTGCTGACTAAATGAGGGTTAGTATAAGCTAACCTGGAGGGTGACATGGGCACAGCCATTTCTTTAAGTAATGTATTTTGAGAAGTTTTTTAGAACTGGTTAGTTGAGGATGTAGAAGTGATGTGCTCTGGGAGAGAATTCCAGCATCTGGCAATGGAGCAGGCAAAGAGAGATTTGCCAGCTTCATTTCTGTGTTTGATGACATTTAAGTGGTTCATGTGTGCAGATCTTAAGTTTCTGGAGGGTTTATAGGGGCTGATTAGTTTTCAGGGCAGGGGTTTTGTCAGGATGGTAGTAGAGCTTATGTGCGATAGTTAGTTGGTTGAGTAGGAGCAGCTGTGGAAATTCTGGCCAGTTCAGTTGCTTTAGGGCTAAGCATTGATGGGACCTATGGGTGGCCTCGGTAGCGAACTTGGCAATCTTGTTGTAGCAAGCTTCCATCTTGGATAGTTCTGTTTGGTGGAGGTTAGTTAAGATAGGGGAGGCATATAGGAGGATGGATAGTAGATGGGTTCTAGCAATGGTGGCTTTGGTATGTTTGGTCATGTATTGGTGGTTCCTATAGAGGAGTCCCATTTTTTGTTGACCTTTTTGATTGTTTGGCCGATATGGAAGTCAAATTTCAGATTACTGTCAATTTCAGTGCCTAGGAGTTTAGTGTGTGGAGTTGCGGTGATAAGTGTGTTATCTTTAGATTTTATGATGAAAGTACTGTCTGTGGGTGGAGACCTACCAGGGTAGAAGAGAATGAATTTGTTTTTTTTTTGGGACTGAGTATAAGCTTGATGTTAGTGAACCATTCTTCTGCTAAGGTAAAGTTTTTTTGGGTTATGGTTTTTAGATTGTTCAGGGTGGGTGCGGCGCATATGACAGTGGTGTCATCTGCATATTGCACTATAGTAGCAGAGAGTGAAGATGATGCTATTTGGTTGGTAAATATTGAAAATAGTAATGGACCGAGGATGGACCCTTGAGGGACACCTAGAGATACTGGCAGTAAGGGGGACAGTTGGTTCTGCCATAGGACTGCCTGCTGACGGTTAGATAAGTAGTTACCAAACCAGGATATGGTAGAGGAGCTAATGTTAAGGGTGGTGAGGGTATTCGGGAGCATTTTATGGTTGATCATATCACAGGCCTTGGATAGGTCTAAGAATATGGAGGATACTAGCAGACCGTTGTTTCTGTGGGTATTGACAATGTCGGAAAATGAGAGCAGAGCAGAGGTTGTGCTATGGGAAGGTCTAAAGCCATGCTGGGATGAGGATAGTAGGTTGTGTTTTAGGAGGTAGTGCATAAGCTGGGAATGGACTATTCTCTCTAATATTTTTGATAGGGGTGATAAAATTGCTATAGGTCAATAGTTTGTGAGTTCATGGGATTGACCACCTTTATGCAAAGGCATAATGTGGGGTATTTTGCATTCTGTAATATCTGTTAATGAGGATGGACACAGGATAGGCTATAGCTTCTGCAGTAATCTGTAGGAATTCTGCAGGTAGATTGTCAGCTGCTGGTGTTGTTGGTTTAAGTTTTCTGAGGAGCTTAGCAATTGTATTAGTGGCAACTGGGTGCAGGGAGAAACTGGGTTGGGTATTATCTGCATTGGAAAGGGTGGGGGTTGCTGATATTGTGGGTTTGGTGTTACTGGTACGTGTATTGACAAGGGCTTGGATTGTATCAGTGAAGTGTTTGTTAAATTGGGTGGGGATGTTGTCTGTCCAAGAAAAGCAGGTCAAGAAAAACAATCAGCAAGACAGGTTAGTGAAGCTGAATAAGGGCATCTGTATAGAAATAAACACTATATAGATAGTTTGTCCCTCTCAAGCTGGTGGTTATTTTAAATGCAGGCTTTAATGTTTAAAACATTATTCTTTGTAAGAATGCCTGTAAGTATGGTGCAAGTGGGTATTTATAAGGATGATATAACTTAGGGAAGGGACAGTACCACTGTTTCATCTGAGGGACAGATTTAATCTGACAGCATGGAGGTGTGTCAGGGAGGTAGGTGGGAGAACTGGTAGGCTTATGTAGAGGAAAGAGACAGAGGAGTTATGCAGTAGGAAGCTGGCTCTGGCAGAATAGAGACAGTTAGCTAATTTTATAGGTCTTTGGGGAATATAGAGAGAGTACTGGGGGGGGGGGGATTGCAATGGTGAGTTTTAGCTGACCAGGAACTGCTTTGGTGGAAGGCAGAAGAATGAAAATCACAGGATTAAGACTAAAATACTGGTAATACTGGTACGCATACACTGAGTTTAGAGTGACTGCTGCTGGGAGGGATTCCACCGATGAGCAGGTTCAGTCAGGGAGTAGATGGTCTCTCTGGTTGAATATTAGTCTTTGAGGCACTCTAGTGAGGCAAGGGTCCTGTAAAAATAGAGATACAATTAGAGGGTGAGGGTTAGGCAAACAATAGCAGAGTTGGCCAAGAGAGAGAGGACAGCAGCATGTAGGAGGTTGGTTTAGAGGAAGAGATAGTAATGTCAGAGGTAGAGTGGAATGAAATGATGTTAATGTCAGAGGTAGAGTGGAATGAAATGATGTTAATGTCAGAGAGAAAGGGAGTAGGAAAGGAGCTTAGACTGCTTGTTATAAGGAAAGGGAAAGGAGAGGGTAAGAGAGCCAAGCTTGGCTAAGGCAGGAGTGTGGGAGAACAGGAACAGGCAGGTGGAGAATATAGGTAGGAGAGGAGGATAGATTCAGTCAGTGGGTTTAAGTTAAAGCAAACTACTACTTCAAGTACACTGGTTAGAGATACACTGCGTCAGTTTCAGCAAAGAAATAGTAGGTGGAAGATGCAATTAACACTTATTAGTTAAAAAAACAGTCACAGTTCACCTATTAAGGTTATAGCAGTACAGCTTCATTTAGTTCAGTGCAGTTATAGTAAAGAATGCTGACAACAGATACAGTATAGTCACATTCAGTAGACCTATTTAAAATATCAGTTTCATTTAGTGCAGTAGGTATAGAACGATTAACAATTTTAGCTTGTTCAGTGCAGTTATAACAACTATAAACATATTTAACGCAGTGAAGACACAGTTAACAAGCACATCTGGAATAAAGGCCGAGTTTCTCTGGTGGGCAGGGGCCTGTGCCAAGAACAAGGGTCTTCCCTTCATCCTCTGCCCTACTGGCCAGACCATCACCACAGACGTCTCAAACATTGTTGGGGCGCTCACCTAGCAGGCAGGTGCACCCAAGGTCTTTGGGATGCCCAGCACCTTCCCTTACACATCAATCAGGAGAAAATGATGGCAGTACAAAAGGCTCTGACATCCTTCAAACCCCATCTCAGGCCAGGAATTCTCCTTATCAAAACAGACAACACCACAGTAATATGGCATATCAACAAACAGGGAGGGACCCAATCTTACCCTCTGTGCAGGCTAGCCATGAACCTCTGTCTGACAGCTTCCTACATGGGATTACACCTAATTGCCCAATACCTACGAGGGATCAACAACACCCTGGCAGACCACCTAAGCAGAAACTTACTGGACCCACACGAATGGCAGCTACACAGAAAAATCTTTTTGCAAGTCATTCAGGAGTGGGGAACTCCGGAGGTGGATATCTTTGCTTTGCACCTCAACCACCAGCTGAAAAAATTCTGTATCACGGAGTATCACCACCTAGCGTGGAAGGTGGATGCCTTGACCTTCCCCTGGAACTTCCTCTTTGTGTACGCAATCTCTCCTCTGTTTCTTATTCCCAAGGTACTGATCAAGATACGGGAGGGGAGACCAAGGCCATCCTCATTGCTCCAGATTGGCCCAGACAGCATTGTTACCCCTTACTGTGCAGCCTGACATTACAGCCTCCCAGATAGCTTCCCCTGATCTCAGACCTATTGACCCAGGTGGGGGGGGGGTGCTGCACCCAGAATTGTAGACTGTCAACTGTCAGTACTGGCTAATACTTCAAAAGCAAACAAGGGGTCCCTGTTAAGAAAACAGGTCTTAGACATTATCACAGAGGCCAGAAGGCCCAGCACCAGAAAGTCTTATGCTGGGAAATGGAAAACATTCTGCTCCAGGAGCCAGTCCAGAGGGGGAAGTACCTCACAACCTTCCATTCCTGTTATCCTGGACTACCTAGCTGAGTTGCTCAATAGTGGCCTCTCCTTCTCTTCTATTAAAATCCATTCCTCAACCATTTCAGCTCATTTCGATACAGACCAGCCCCTCTTCTCACATCCTTTGATTAAATAAATCCTCAGAGGGGCTTCTAATATCAGAAGCCCCAGAAGGCCACCCATGCCAGCCTTGGACCTGAATTATGTTTTAGAAAAACTAACCTTACCACCATTTGAACCTGCTGCTTCAGCAGACTTGAGATACCTCTCCTGGAAGATTGCTTTCCTACCAGCTATCACCTCAGCCAGGACGGTTTCAGAACTTCAGGCACTCATGGCCGTTGAGCCCTTCATCATTTTCCATGCAGACAGGATCTCCCTGAGGACTAACCCCTCCTTTATGCCCAAGGTTGTATCTAATGTGACCCTCAACCAAGCCATACATCTACCCACCTTCTTTCCTAACCCCAAAAACAAGGGGGAAAGAATTCTGCCCTCACTAGACATGCACAGACAACTCAGATATTACCTGGACCGTACTATACCCTTCAGAAAAAAATACCAGCTTTTTGTCAGCTTTGCTCCAGGGGCAGAGGGGAAGCCCATTTCCAAGCAAACCATTTCCAAATGGATATCACACTGTATCCATTTCTGCTACAGACTACATGGGAAACCACCCCTAAGTCTATGCGTACCCATTCCACTAGGGCAGCCTCCACTTCCACAGAAAGCTGCCACCTGGACCTCTGTCCATACCTTTTCAAAGCATTACCACCTACTTCTTTTCTAAGGCTAGGACAGGGTTTGCCTCTGCAGTTCTGAGGGCATGCTGACCCATGCCTGGGTGCCTAACTAAACCTTCCACCCCTCTCCTCAGCTTTGGGAATACTCCCACAGGTGATGACTGCAACAGTGAAACATGAAGAACATAGTACAGTTGTGTACATTTACCATAAATGTAGATGTTTGAGTGTATTCACTGTTGTAGTCCTGGTTTCCCTCCCTCCTTCCCCCTTATATCCTCTTTCCCTAGGGGGACATAAGCTTCCCACGGTGGCTTTTAACCACCAGGACCACTTTACCATATTTCCATGCGCTTCTGAGGAGTTAGGACAAGAAAACTGATGTGATGATGTCGGCTGCCTTGCTTTATAATACTGATGACCTGACGTCAGACTACAGGTGACGCAGCCGACGCAGAAAAACATTGACTCTGGTATTCAGGCCAGCCGAGGGCTACCACAGCAGCGATAACCCACAGGTGATGACTGCAACAGTGAATACACTTGAACATCTACATTTATGGTAAGTGTACACAACTGTACTTTCCTTTTGGTGTCATTTCTTATTTTATGCTTGCAGTTACTTGTCAAGAACACATCACAAGGAAGAATATGCCTTGAAGACTAATGCACTTTACAAATGACTTGAGGTGATCCATAACTGTACAGTCTGCCAAAAATGCAGCAGAATGTGGACCAATATCAAAAGACATGTATACATGTAATGTAGAATGATAAGGCACTAGGATCCCCTATTCACTGAAAGAATGCAATTAAAACATTAAAAGGATATGACACCTAACTGACTATCACTCAGGAGCCAATCTAGGCTCCAATATAGAGATAATCTCAAAGTGCAGAAAGGATGGACTACATCTGCCTGCTCCTCCTCTTTCTATAAGGAAGTAATGACATTAGCATATAAAAGCCCTTGATTTCAATTACTAGAGGGAAAAAAAGTGACAAAATGGACAGGTAGTTTCTTTCTAAAATCCAAGTGGCAGGGAATTACTACAGGCTAAATGAGAATGACTGAATTACATGATTCTGCTTAGGGAATTGAGGCAAATAGTTTTGAATTGTACAGGCTGTTAATGAGCTGCTATCTGTGGTCCAATGTTTGATTCCCACAGCCTCCATTTGCCTACTGTGCAACTCTGAGCAAGTCACTTAACCAAACAGTGCTACTGGGCTGACTCCAAAAAAGGTCCATCTGAATCAGTGCTCTACCACAGTTAAAAATATATACCTAAATAAATAAACAGTGAAGTTATATATGTGCATGGGAAACAAATACCAATACTCCTTGGATGAGATTTTAACATGATCGTAGACCATATCTTCCAAAGATGCCAGGTGACGTCCAATGCATTTCAAAATTCAAAGTACCACATCAGTGTTAAGAGTGAGTCTTCTGTAGATATTTAGAGAGTGCTACAGCCTACAGGTCACAATTCTGGGCACACAGATTAGGCTACAAGGAACAGGCTCCACTACTGACTAATGAATCAGGTAATGTGGTATTAATATGAGAGCAATACAAAATGGTGTCCAGTTCCTTTCTCTGACCCAATCTGATGAGAATGGAGTGGATAGAGTTGGGGAAACAGCATCTACCTTCACCACTGAGATTTGCCCCTTACTACTTTCAGTTTTCCTCAATGTAAAAAGCCTGAAGCGGAGCTTTAGAACATATTGGGGACATTCGGGATAAGTAGGGGGAGGCCACACTGGAGACTCGCTAGGAAGTATTTTAAATAAAAATAAGATTTACTGTGTTTAGCCTCAAGACAAAAATAACTATGGAAGAGGATTCTGGACAGAGAGCATCTGTTGTGAACACAAGTGCATCTGAAGATGTGTACAATATATCCTAGTGTCCAGGGTGAACAGTTCTGAGGGAAATGAAACAAACAAGGAGAGATCTTAAAGCTCTAAAATACAGACAAGACTAACTGCAAATGGAAAAGTATCAAGCCATTAACCCAAACTATTAATGGTCAAACTTAACAACAAGACATGAGAATGCATGATCTTTTCTGACAGACACTAGCACGCCATGGAGTTTTACAAAAACATTAATGGTCCCACAGTTTGCATGAACTATGGTAATAAATGGAAATTCATAGACATACTGCCACTTCCCATAATTTCACAGACTGAAGTGGAGTTTCAAAATTAACCAACAGCTACAAAAAGCCAAACAGGATAACGGCACATGGTAGGAAATACACATTGTTCACACAGACCTACACCTGATGTTTACAAGTTGTTTAAGGCACAGTTTGTACCAATTTGAAGGAGTTATACCAAAAGACACAAGAGCAAGACAATGCATCATAACCTTTCCAGGTGGACCCTACTGCAAAGACATTTCTCTTCAAATTATCATTTGATCTCTCTGCTATCATGAGAAACAAAGACCAATGCAAAATTGTCAGGCAGACAACTGGAAGGCATGCTCTTTTAAGTTAAACCACTTGTTACAAGGGGGCATAGTTAACGGAAAATATGCCCATTTTTATTGCAGTTATTGTTAAACTTATCCCAGTTAGCTAGGATTAACAGACCCATAGGATAGCCTTTATCAAAGACTTCCATAAAGCATCTGGTATCTTAATATGGGACTTTGTGCGGGAAGTCAGGGGAGATTTGTGATTAGTCAACTTTTTACTGAGATGTAAGAAATAATTCTAGCCAGATCATATGCAAATGGTTCAGGCTGTAGAAGGACACAAGACAATGTTACCCACTGTATATGGCATTTGTTTTTCTGTAACTGAAGCTCTAGCAACCCATCTCAGGAATAACTGAATACCACTGAATGGGAAACTTGTGCACACATCTAGTCCTTTCAAACAGTCTTGGATAATTCTGCTCAGATGTCTGGCTTTAAAGTTAACTGAGAGAAATTTCAGCTCTTCCTCCTGAATGAGATGTGTAAGAACATAAAACAAACTGAAGGACAGTCTCATAGCATAGCCTCGTTCCATGAAATATTTATAAATCAGATTAGGTAAAGGGGAGTTAAGACAATTATCAAATGCAATATTCCGAGGTGCAATATATGTTACTTGTTGTAATTCATGTTTCCTTCCCTTTCTAGCAAAAGTATCAGCAATTATGTTATTTTTTTCTGGGATGATCTACGGCACTGTGGTTCCCCTGGGCCTCAATTCTCCCAATACTACAAACATATAAGTGCAGCTTTACCTGGGCATTTAACTCTTCCAGGTTGATGTCACTAGCTCCCATCCAGCCATCACTGCTGCTCACAGATACAGCTCTGAGGATGCAATGTCCTACCACCTTTTAGATGGCAGTATTAAGAATGTAGGTTTAGCGAGTAATGAACCCTAAGCCCTTGGTCAGAGATGCATCCCAGACCTGCCCACTAACTTTTCCCAGTGAAATTCTGAGTCCTGGTCACCACTGGACCTACAGAAAAACAGCCTACTTCCAGCAAGACTTTATTCCCATCTCACAGCTACAGAAAGGTAAGCAGACACAACCTCATCATCCCTCCTCCCCAATGTCAGTTCCCGTAGCTGCCAGAGACATTGACTGAACTAGCGACACTTTGTAGTGGTCAGGGCTTTATCCTTCTATGAGAGAGAAGCAGGCAAATATCAGCAATTAAGACAGTGGTACCACCCAAACTATTGCTTGTTTAGGGGGATTTGTCTGCAACTGGTTCCACAGAATGCACTATTAAAATTTAGAAGCTTATTCTGGATTTTGTATGGGGGTCCAAAGTACCTTGATTAGCCAGAGAAATTACAGGCTTTAGCTAAACGAAGATGGGTTAGTGTATGATGAGCCACTCTACAGCAATAAATCTTGGCTCTGCACTATTAACAGACCTGACTTAACAGGTTGTTTCCATAAACAGTAGGGCTAGAGATACATATGTTACTAAATGAGAGCAAGGAGGGTCAGAGATGAATCTATGGGATCCTAAGTATTGGACCACATGCTGTCAAATGAATGATCCAGGGGGATGGGGACTGCTAAAGTAGATAGAAGGTTCCCAGCAGTAAAGGATGATGATTCGGACATATATATGCCTCAATGGATTGAGACGGTTGAAGCTTGGAGTGATTTAATGATATGAATTTGTACATTTTAAAAAATTTGGGGAGTTGAGGCTGAGAGAAGTGGCTCACAACTTGTCTAGATGGCAATACCTACAACTATCTCTTCTGGTCAGGCTATTAACATCTCTGGCCACTTAATGGCAGAACATAAACATCACACTTTAGGTCCACAAGATATACTCGGGGAAAATCTCCATTCCTGTTAAAACAAGGGAATAGTAACTAGACATTTCACTCCCTTTGTAGGACTGCACTAGTCTGGGCATTATGAGCCAACAGTAGATATTTCAAATAAAGAATAGAAAGGAGTTCTGGGGATGTGGTGCAGGTTTACAAATATTACTGCAATGGCCATCACATACTTTTAAACTCATCCATAAGTTGCAGATCCCACACCCAAATGGTCTGTTTGAGTCAGAAAGATGATTGCTGGCAATAACAGCACATCTACAAAATGTTATGTTCATATGGTTTCAAATGACAGAGTCTCAAGCCTTCTTGGCCAAGACTAAGGGAAGATGCACTAGGTATCCTGCCACCCTCCACCTGAAGTAATTTTTGGTTCTTCCAGCCCTTACCTACAAGTTGTCAGACTGAACAGAGGAAATTGGTTAAGACATGTAATTCCTTTGTATGCAGCATCTGTATTTAAGCACTAGAAAAACTAAACAATTTTTCTAAAGGCCTCAGTTGAGCTCTGTGTGAAAGTAATGTGTGTATGTACACAGACACACACACACACACAGACACACACACACACACACACACACACACACACACACACACACACACACACACACACACACACACACAGAGAAAAATCACAGCTACAAAAATGTAAAAATATCGACTACACAGTAATTCCTCGTAGAATATGTTTTTATGGTGTTATGGACATAAGGATTTTAACTTAAAAAACTACTTTTTTCCTGTATATTCTAGAGTAATTTTCCATATAGTAGCTACTTGGGTGCAAAGTGTTTACAGTTTGTTGTCTGTTTCAATACAGGTTTATCCCATGTTGATAAAAAGGATGGCTGGGTATCCACTGGCCTGCAACACAGGGCCACAACCACCACCCTCAAGTGTCTGCACGTAAGACAATACTCCACAGAAAGTCACTAATTCTGGTTGGTGAGCTCAACTGTTATAGTCTATATAAGCATTCCATCAGCTTGTAAAATGTAAAGCACTACAGCTACATCCAGCTACAAATGTTCACTGTGATAAAGGAAACAAAACAGAATGAAGCAGCAGTCAAAGGACCTGGTTCAATGGAGTTATTCTGAGTCTTGCAGCCCTGTTAAGTTAAAGCTTCATGCCGAAGGTATTATCATAATGCATATTCGGTTGGTGTTTACTACGAAAACATTTTTTTTGGTAAAGTAAAGTTTGTAGAATATAGTGGTTTGATGGGTAAAATTTACTTCATGCAAGATTTGCTTTTGCACTTATTAATTTTTTTTCAGGTAACCTACAAAGTCTTGTTACCAAATTATCTATTTTGGTTAACAGAGGCATCAGTCAACTCTATCTTGGTACCTTCTGGAAAAGGCTGAAACCTGAACCAGGCATGTACCCTTTTCAGACACTATTAATGTAGAGTTTCTCACAGAAGCAGCTGTTGCATCACAGACTACTTAACGTCAGATGAGTAGGAATTCTGTCTGTATCCACAATTTATTCTGTGGTATTCCATTTAGCTTTACATTTCAGCCTTCCTAAGAGTAACACAGACACTGGCCAGACACTGAATAGCACAACTTTTCAGCCAGCAAAAAAACAAAACAAAAAAAATAGTGGTTGCTGGAGAGTCAAAGGATTTAAATAAAAATAAGCACTTTAATTTCTCATTAACTACAGAACTTCATCAGACAAAACTCAAATCAAGTAACTGCTTATATGTTGTGTCTTTTCGGCTTTTCCCGGTTAGGGTTCGCCACAGCGGAACTCCGATCTGCTAATGATTGGCAGTAGATTTTTACGTGCCGCGTTGCCAGCTCTGACGCACAACCTCCAACGAAGGTATGGCCATTCACACACGTCTCCACACAGAAGGCGCTCTAGCTGAGAATCGAACAGGACAACGTCTTACTGTGAGGCAACAACACTACCGCAGCACCACCACCGCAGTTTTCTCAAGTAACTGCTTATATAATCAATCAAATATCGCCATCTAGTGGGTAATTAGCAAATTACATGAAATTCTATGCACAATATTTTTTAAAAAGTATTCATAGATATTCATAGATTAGTATTAGGCTAACTGCCTTTGTGGGCCATTTTAAGCCTAGCTAGTTACCCCCTGTGAAAAATCAAACCCTGCACCTTATTATATCTGTAAGGTAAACACCTTAACATATGTCTCAAATTCAACCACTATAAATTCATACAAATACCACCAACAAAAAGAAAAAAAATACACGATACTTACATATTATCCCTTCTGAACAATAATAAATGGTTTATAGAGATTTTATCATTAACTCCTAGATTGTCTGTTGCATTTAATAGTAGTTGCCAGTATAATTCTCCAATTCTGCTTCCCAGTTTCCTTCCCTATCAAAAGGGGGAACCTTCTCTAACACAAAAATATATATATTTTTTAAATTCAGTCATTCAAAAGAATGCTTACTCAAGGTATTGAAAATGTCACCCTTAGAAATTGCATAAACATGTTGACACATTCTTTTTAAGGGCATTTTCAAATTTGCTGATGTAAAACACTAGACAGGTCAAACATTGGTTGGGATATACTACCCCCCTTTGCATTACAGTTGAACTTATCATTTGGTGCTATTTCCTTAGGGTAGTTAGAAATTATAACATTTACTCTCTAAAAATAAATCTACATTGATTGCAGCTACCACATTTCATCATTCCTTTATTAGCTATGCAATCGTTCACCTGCTTATGTTGTCGTTTTTCGAACAGCCATTTTAAATTATATGCATTGCTGTGAACCAAACATGGCCCTTCTCACAAAAAGGAATGAAGTCCTGAGGATCAATAACATTTCTCAAAATTATTTTCTAAAATGTTTCAAATGTCCCTGGTAACACCATTGTACTCACACACCATAAGCTCTACAATAGTTGTTTCCCCTTTGTATCATTATTACTTTTGATGGTATTAATAAGGCCCATATTCAAAACTGATTGGTAATAAAAAGGTCTTACAGAAACTGTTTCCTTCATAACCTCCTCTATCAACTCAGGGGGTTATATTCTGTCACTAAATATATTACCAACTATATTCAATTCTTCTAAAACATATTATCATCTGATATTAACAGTGAAAGTCTACTTCCGCGGTGGTGCAGTGGTAGCGTTGTTGCCTCACAGCAAGAGGTTCTCCCGTTCGATTCTTGGCTTGGGTTGGGAGTGCCTTCTGTGTGGAGTCTGCATGTCCTCTCCGCAGTCGAGTGGCCATTCAAAAGACATGCGTTGAATGGGCGTGCCTTCGTTGAAGGTTGGGCGTCAGGCTGGCAACTCAACACCATAAAAAAACTGCCAATCATTAGCAGACCAGAGTTCTGCTGTGGCTACCCCTAACCGGGAAAAGCTGAACGACAAACAACAACATTAACAGTGAAAGTCTAATCATTTGTCAATTCAGGACATTTCTTTTCTGCCACGGTGGATGATAACAGTTATAATGTAACACAGAATTAGAATATGTTTCCTTTCTATGAATAGTAGATAATTTTATAGCCTCCCTATTCTTGTAAATCATAACATCAAAAAGCAGATCTGATTTGCATTAAATCCTCCCTTAAATGCTAAAAAAATAGTAGATTTGCTTATATATTGCAAAAAAAATAAATAAATCAGTGTAGAACTGCTCCATCATTAAAAAATAAATATGTCTTCAAGAAAACGTAGGTATAACTTAAAATAGTTAGAAAGTTTGGAACAAAAAAATCTATGACTTCTCCCACCATCAGAGCCCATATTAGCAAACACAGAAGCAGCAGAATCTCCCATTGCTACTCCTGTAATTTGTTTAAAAATAGTCATGCTAAAAAATACCACTAGTTTGACAAAGCAACCTACACACTTTTCACCAACATGTTTATAGACTCCTGTTTGAAATAAGTGCCCTGTAATACAGATTCATTGATCCATTTAAGACCAATGTCATGTGGAATGACTAAGAAATGATCTTTAACATCAACTACTAAAAAGTCAAAATATCATCAAATTCAACACTCTGTAGCTCTTTCTTTGAAACAGCCATCCACATATTCAGCGATCGGTTCCATTTTAGATCTACCAGCTGCAATGATAGGCTATAATGGGGGGGGGGTCTAACATACACTTATCAACCTTTGGAATTCCAAACATACTAAGGATAATTGATTTAGATACCTTCAGATATTCAATGTTTTATCAAACCACCCATTAAAAAGCAGGTCTTCCAACCATAAATACATTTTGTGGTAAGCAATGTTAATTTTGTTCCTAAAACCTCCACAAAAAATTCAGTTGTTTAATTAATCAAACATTTTTTGTGAGTAAAGGAAATTGTCCATGATCACAGCCCCCTCTCCCTTATAGGTTCATAGGTTCATACTAGGCTATCTGCCCTAGGGCATTTATAAGCCTAAAACACACCAATAATCCTGAATTGACTGTATAAGACAAAATGTGGTTCCAAGTCACCAAGGAAGATAAATAATTCTTTATTCCAACAACAGATAGTAAGCGCTTTCGTCTACCAGTTAAGACTTCATCAGACAAAATTGTAATGGTACCACTCCTATATTTATACTACCCTTAATTGTCTCAATCAATCAATAAAGTTAAAAATTGTTTTTAAAAAAACATCTGAACAATATTAATTAATCCATCACACTAATGTGTACAATAACAATGTTAATAAAATTTAAAACACTTCTATGTTGACTTTAAAAAGTTTTTATACATAACAATAAATTATTGAAAACAACAAAGATAAAGGTACTGTTCTACAAAAGCCCATTCTTGCTCTAAAGGGCCAACTACTATTCCCAATGCTTTGGGAAACTTGTCCAATTCACCACCGGGCAATGTACATAATCTTTGTTTTAAGGACATTTTGGACAGAAATTCTGACTTTAACATATCATCCTCTGTAAAGCACCCAGAACTTAGTACATATGAATATAATGTAAACGGAACTGATTTCCCTACATTAAGGGACATGATTTTCTCTTTTGAAAAAAAGTTATTTAAATATAAATATAAATGTTTGCAATTAGATAACCGTTATCTACATAGTTGTGTTAGTCATAAGACAGTCCCTCAGGGACTCAGATTTTTTAAATACCCTTTTGGAATAATTTATTCGGAAGTTGTTTTAAAAGATTTTCACGATTTTTTTGATGAATGTGGTCTAGGTTTGATCATGAAACTGATTAAGTACAACGAGACAGTGTTGAATAATTTATTAACAGATTTAAACAAACTTAATGAAGATATTTCTAGAGACTTACTATTTGATGAATATAAATATCTTTACAACAGGGTCTTAGATAGAACAGTTACTAGGATTAATAAGGTGTTCATTAGGAAACAAAAGAAGTTCTTAAGGGACAAGGAACAATATACAAAGGGTAAAATGTACCCAGGGCCTTTTAACAATAACTTTAAAGACAAGAACAAAACGCAGATTCAGTATAAACATTATGATACTATTGAACCTATTATTTCACCTAGGATTAATTCCCAAGGTAGAAATGCACACGGTATGGGTAATGTTAATAGAGGTATGGATGAACTTGATTCTTTTTCTGAAAACAATGAACCTTTTTTAGGCCCCAGAAGATCAGAACGCCTAGCAAGCAAGGCCAGGCTCCCATCCGACCAAGGTCCCCCAGTACATTTAGATGGGAACAATTATGGATGGAAGGATGTGAGAAGGAAGGGCAGATAAACTTTATAACATCGGATGTTAATGGTATAATTTTTGAATATAGGGGTTTTAAGATTTTTAACTACACATCTATTGTTCTGGGTTTTGAACACTTTAATCTACTTTCTAAAGGTTTTAAATTTGTAAGATCTCAATATGGAGACTTAGCCCACATTTTGATAGAACTCAAGATGTATCTTAGGAAACTAAACCTTAAATTATTATACAAAAAAATCAGTTATTGAAAGTTCCACATTCAATAGAGAGTTGGCCAGGAGTAGTACTTATAACCCCCCTCTACATCCAGCTATATTTTCCTTTAAAATATTGTTACGAATGAGATTTACGAAGCCTACACTAAAAACAGAAAGGATAGACTACACTGCAACTTAAGTAAAGGTGAAGAAAAATTATTATTGGAGTTTAAAGAACAGAACGACATTAGAATTATGAAGCCCGACAAGGGAGGGGGAGTTGTTCTATTCAACAATGAGGAATACAACAACGTCTTCACCAAAATCTTGTTGGACACTAATATATACGCGTCTGTGTCATACAATGAGATACAAATAGCCTACAGGAGGATTGATTCCCTCCTGTATGAATATTTGTTAGATAACAGACTGGAAAAGACCATTTATAATTTTTTGAGACAACTCAATCCCATTATTCTACAGTTTTTTGGAGTACCTAAAGTCCATAAATCCATTGTTGAACCACCATTCAGACCTATTGTCTCAGCAAGAAATTCTAAAACACACCCCTTGGCGGTCTATATAGATAGAACTACTAAGAATATAGTTACAAAAATGAATCATATTCTTAAAGATTCATGGGACTTTCTTGGTAAAATTAACAACGACCTGTGGTCTGAAAATTGCATTTTCTTAACCATAGATGTAAAGGATTTGTTCACCTGTATTCCACGGTCAGGAGGTTTTGAATTTTTCGAAGACAGTATTCACAAACATCTGGATGTATCCTTAGACCAGAAACTGTTGATTTTGGAACTAATGGAAGTCGTTCTAGACAACAACTATATAGGCTTCCAAGGGGAATATTTCCAACAGTTGAGTGGAGTAGCTATGGGTGCTGCGTGTGCCCCCATCTACGCCAACCTTGTGATGTTGGAATGGGAAGAAAGATACATATTCAACAGTGTACATAGTAAACACATTAAGTGCTACTTTAGGTTTTTGGACAACATTTTTGTTTTATGGGAAGGTACAAAGGAACATTTGAAGGAATTCATGGTTTATTTAAACAACACAACTAATTTTTTATCATTCACACATACTGTTGGTGAAAAAAGCATTAATTACCTTGACACCACAGTTAGCAAAGTTGCACAAGGTATTAAGTCTAGGATTTTTCGTAAGGAGATATGGTGTAATGGGTATCTACATTTTGATAGCTATCACCCATTTCATCAAAAAAGGAGCCTGATTAAAGGGCAGGCTGTAAGGTTAGCAAGGATGACTTCAGACTTCGAAGATTTATTCGAAGAATTTGTTTTCCTAGGTGAAAAATTTATAGAGAGGGGGTACCCCAAAGCTTTGGTCGGTGGAATTTTAGAGGAAGTATATAATGGTTGGGGGACGAAATTTAAGGCACTACTGGGTCAACCTTTCAAGAAAATAGAGGAACCTGATAAGGAAAAAAATAACTACCAAGGGACATGTATAACTGAATTTAATGGTTTCTCTGAAGAATTCACTAAAATTTTGGAAACCAATTGATCTATATTAAAGACTAACAAGGAAGTACATGATGCAGTAGGTAATAGACCCCATTTCACTTACAAGATAGGTACTCATTTTAAAAGAATGTTCGAGAGGGACGGAAGTTATGGTAACATTAAAAAAGCTACTAATTCCTGTGGTAGATGTGGACAATGTACCCATATTTATAAAAAAGAATTTATAAAATTAAATAATGGTTTGGGAAGTATAGTTTATTTCTGTAAGGGCAACTGTTACACAAAGATGTTAGTATACTTAGCTATTTGCACACAATGTTTGTCTTTTTACGTAGGGAAAACTGAAAGGGCACTGAAGGATAGGATTTACAAAAATATGAACGACATTAGGGTTAAAAAGGAAACCAGTGCCCTTTACAAACATTCAGTTGTTTGTAGTTCATTCAAAGGCTTTGAATTTGGGATTATTGACTTGGTCAAAAATGACTTTAGGGGGGGTGATTTGAAGAATACATTACTTTATAGGGAAGTGAGATGGCAGCTGAGACTAAAGGCTAACATTCTCCCCGGTTTGAACGAATATATTAGTATTAAAGCTATCTTAGTTGACAAAGCAGGGAAAGTATGAATTTTTTTCATTCCTGTCTATAGTTTTTAAATGCAACATATACATATAAATATATATAAAATAATTTTTTGTATAAAGTAATTCTATTAAGTTTTCAATAATTTATTGTTATGTATAAAAACTTTTTAAAGTCAACATAGAAGTGTTTTAAATTTTATTAACATTGTTATTGCACACATTAGTGTGATGGATTTATTAATTTTGTTCAGATGTTTTTTTAAAAACAATTTTTAACTTTATTGATTGATTGAGACAATTAAGGGTAGTATAAATATAGGAGTGGTACCATTACAATTTTGTCTGATGAAGTCTTAACTGGTAGACGAAAGCGCTTACTATCTGTTGTTGGAATAAAGAATTATTTATCTTCCTTGGTGACTTGGAACCATTTATAAGCCTAGCCAGAGTGTGTTTGGCTTTCGTCACCCCTTGGAATGAGGATACTGTGCCCATTTAGGATTTAGTTTACTGCGCCTCTGTCTAGCAGTGACACAGAGATGACCCCGGGGTAAACCTACGATCTCCCATCCACTCGTCAAGATTTCTCTTGAAGAGAGTCAGTGAGGGGCTCTGCCTAACATGGACTGGGATTCTGTTCCAGAGTGAGGGGAGCCTCTGGGTTATGAATCTGTCCCTCCAGCACGTCCTATTTATTTCTGTGTTGAGGTTCAAATCATTCGTTCTCGTGGCTCTGGTGGATTTGGATTTTCTGAGGTGGAGCATGTCCATTAATTCCTGATTGGACATGGCCTTGTATGTCAGGCATAGATCGCCTCTGAGTAGGCGGTATGCGACTGAATAGAGCTGGAGTTTCTTTAGCCGGGCAGCATATGGCATATGTTTGAGACCCTTGATCCTCTTGGTGAGGTACTTTTGGGGTCTTTCTAACTGCTGCAGGTGTCGGGTAAGGTACATCCCAAATGGGGCATTGTACTCAATTATGGGCCTGATAAGGGAGAAGTAAAGGGGCACAATGACCTCTCTTGATCTAGATGTGAATCCTTTCATGATAAGGTGGGCAATGTAGAAGGTCTTTCTAATCACTTTGGCAATGTGAGTGTCAAATGAGAGGTTACTGTCAACTTGGGCCCTAGGTCCCCGATTACTTCTTCCGTACTTAATGGATTACCACCTATGTGGTAATTTGTGGGTACTTTGTTCTTCCCAAAGGGTATGACTATACATTTTTTGGCGTTTAGTTTAAGGCCATGGCTCTGGCACCAGTTATCCGTTTCTATGAGACCTTTTTGAAGGATGCTTGTGTCCGCTGGAGAATCAATTATGGCACCCAGTTTGCAGTCATCTACGAACTTGGTCAGCCACAATCCTCCTATGTTAGCTTGTACCTCAGAAAAATAAATGCCGAACAAGTGAGGTCCCAGGACCGGGCCCTGTGGGACGCCACTTGTGAGTGATTTAGAGTCTGACATGGCTCCAGCAATTCTGACCTTGTGGGTTCTGTCCTTGAGCCAGTTTGCAACCCATCTTATGACATAAGGGTTTACATTTAAGCTGGTGAGCTTTTCTATGATGCCCGAGTGGAATATTGTGTCGAAGGCTTTTGCAAGTTCAAGAGGGCTGTGTGAACTGCCTTACCCTCATCAATGGCCTTAGTGACTGTTTCAAAGAAGTCGACCAGGTTCAAGATGCAGGAACTGTCCTTGACAAAGCCGAATTGGGTAGGTCCCCAATGTCTTTGTTTATGAGTTCCATAATGATCCTCTCCATAGCTTTGCAGACCAGGCTCGTCAAGCTTATGGGGCGGTAATTTCCAGGGTCCGTAGAGGCACCTCCTTTGTGGAGTATGATCACTGTTGCTGTGCGCCATTCTTTGGGTACATATCCTGTAGTAAGGCTAAGATTAAACAGCAGCCTTATGTACGGGTTTAGTTCTTCTTGGAGTTCATGTATCACGCAACCCGGGACACCGTCTGGTCCCACTGATCCTGTGTTTTTAGCTTTGGAGAGGACGGCTCTCACCTGGGCATCAGAGATGTCAGGGAGGCAACACTCTGCTGGGATAGATATTTGTCCTTTTGGGGGGGTGATGGGGGGAGAAATTTGTACTGAACCTGTCTGCCAATATGTTGGCAATATCTGTGGGTTCAGTGTATTTTTTGTCATTTTGGACTAATTCTGAGCATATCTGGGAGTTTCCACCCAGGTTTCTAACATAACTAAAGAAGGCCTTGTGATTGTCTTTAGTGTCTTGTGCAATTTTTCTCTCAAAGTTGGCCTTGGATGATTTTATGAGTGATCGTAGTTTTTTGCTAGTACTGATCAGAGATGCCTTCCCTTTTAGGGATTTTGCTCTATCATGTAGTAGCTTCCTCCTTCTGTTATATAGTTTATTAATGGCTGGGGTCCACCAGACAGGACGCCTGCCTTTGGGGGAATGGGTCTTGGTTTTATTTGGGATTGCATGATCCATGCATTCTTGAAGGTGTCCATAGAATGCATTTATATTGGATTCAGTGGAGTGGGCTGTGGTTTCCACTGGCCCTGGGACCTTGAAGGATACCACTTCAGTCTTAAGAAGTGTGAAGCCAGCTTTTGAGAATTTCTTCACTGTGGTCTTCTGTGCTGGGGGTGGGGGCGGGATGTGGATTTCCATTGAGATTAATTTATGTTCTGATCTCACCAATGAGGGATATACTTCCGGTGTGGAGCATTGTGTCCCCATGTTTGTGATGATCAGGTCTAATATGTTATCCCCTCTTGTGGGAGTGGTGACTAGTTGTTCCATAGCATTTGAGTTTATGAATTCTAGGAACCTTTGGGCTAGGGTGTTGGGGTTTGAGTAATACTCCCAGTCTATGTTTGGGTAGTTGAAGTCTCCCAATATGATGGTGTTTGGAGAGACATTCATATTCTCCAGTGTCTTTAGGAAGGCAGAGTGGGGTTCCTAAGTTTGAGAGGGTGGTCTGTAGCATGCTACAAACTGTAGAGCAGTTTTTCCTACGGTTAGTTGCACATGGATGGTCTCCGATGCTTCGTGCATTGCCACCAACCTGGAGGTGTGGGTATCTTTGATGAATATGGCTACTCCCCCTCCTTTTGTGGTTCGGTCCAAGTTTTGGGGCCGAAAAGTATGATATGATGTATAACCTGGTAGTGCTGGGGTGCTCTCGGGAGCCTTGAACCAGGTTTCTGTCACTGCACAGACATCGATGTTCTCCATACTGAGAAGGGCTTCGAGAGCATGCATCTTGAGGTTTAGACTTCTGGCGTTGAGCAGCATTACCCTTAGTTTTTTTCCACTTGTGTTATCTAGGGAGGTGGGTTTGTCTTTTGAGCCTTGCCTAAAAAAGGCACTATGGGGGTGGCAAGAGCCTTTGCCAATATCCGGAAGCCCAGGGGTGACAGGTGCAAGCTGTCCCTTGCGAAGCAGCGTGGCTTGTCAAGCATGTCATCCCAAGCAGACAGACATTGAATCCCCCTAGAGTGACACCAGTAATTAAGCCAATTGTTAAAACTGATCATTTTGTCTTCGTACTGTGGCATCATTCTTGGTGAGGGTAAGATGCTGCTCAAGGTCAGGGTCATACCGGCCTGGGCTACATAATCAGAGAGCTCCTCTATGTCTCTTTTCATGTAGTCCAGGGAGGTACATCTCAGGTCGTTCACACCAGCATGGACAATGACTGAGTCATATTTGTACTTGCTTTGGAGTGACCTGAGTGCTTGTGTTATGTGGCGGATTCTAGCACCCGACAGGCAGCTTACTGTAACCCTCTCCTTGTTCAACCTGGTGAGCGGGACGTCAGTGTGTCTGACTATAGAGTCACCTATTACAAGTGTATCAGGCATGTTGTTTAGCCTTAAGGGCTGTGACTGTTTGGCACACTGACTTTGTGAATTATGTGTTGCATGTGTTATGTTTTGAGGTAGTGGTTGCTTGGATGTCTGCTTTGGAGGCCTCTGTTGTTTAGGCAGATTTTTATTTAGAGCCTCCAAGTATGTTTTTGTGTGTTTATGTGTTTGGTTTGTAGTTGTGGTAGGTCTATGTGAGACTGGGTTTGTGGTGTGTGTGGTTACCTTCACCTCCTGACTGGCTTTGCCAGCACTGAGTCGAGACTGCTCAGCCTCCAGTTTGGCTATATAGTTGCATCTCTCACATATATTTGTATTTGTTGGGAGGAGGAGAGGGTTGTCTGTGTACATGAGGCAGTTGTAACATTGCCTCAAGATTCCCAGATTCACCAGCTGAACTGGAGAGGACGCCAGCAACTGACCCTTTGACATGCTAGAATAGTGTAAAGGATTGCTGTGTGACTGAGTCAGAAAGGACCTATAGGGGAATGGGTACTCAAGGGGATTTTAAATGGATGTAGTGCTTTCTTTTTTGTTAGAAAGTGCTTTACTTATGTAAAATGCTTTTAGGAGCAAGTGCTGGGCTTTTTAGATAGAGAACAGAAGGTTTAGATTGAGAGAGCAGTTCTAAGGGAAAAACTGAAGAGCAGACTTTGCGGAGCCAGGAATAGTTTACACTTGATTAACCGGCACTGCCCGATGCTGCGCTATGCGCAAATTCACGCAAAGGCACGCAAAAGCATGCTAAAGCGGGCTTTATAGCAGGGGGTTAGAAAGAGATAGGAAATGGCCCAAAACGGCCAATAAGCTACAAGTTACTGGGCTGGAACCACTCCTTAAGGGACAGATAGGCTGCTCAGAGCTCCCCACTACCACTGGTGAACAAAGAAGCTTCCTCCTATCCAAACAAGGATATGGATAACACAGGAACTATGACACAGCCCAGAGATCAGCAAAATCTGAAGACTGGACTATTCTAGTTCAGTAAAGGCGGGAAATAAGGATTTTTTTTTTTTTTTTTGTTTTTCACAGAGAAACAGAAAATAGATGCAGTGGCAACAGTAAATGCTTTAAATCGGCTAGCGCACTTGAGTGTGGAGCCTACCAGTTAAATTAAGCAAAAACAAACTTTCAAAGAGCAAAAAGTACAGAAAACAAACAGTAATGCAGTAAATCAACTTTGCAGAGCTTATTTAGTTATAGTTATGGTTTCATAATTCTTACAGAACAGTTATTGGATAACTCATTTGTCAATTTTCTCTCATTGTGGATTAGGTTTTTTTTTTCTTTGTGACCTTTAGATCCCTTTCACAAGTGTTTTTTTTTTTTCAAATGTGGCCAAAAACAGAGCCGAAGGAGGATTAAATGCATTACACTTGCTTCATTTTCTATCAAAAATATCAGTATTTTTCTGATTCTGTAAAATTAAGAACCAAGTTAAGTTTATATACATACAATTTTAGCTCTATCAGATGTGCAACTAAATTAAATCTAGTTGAAGAGACTAATGTAAACCCTTTACAAAAAAGATCACCATAAGTTTATTTACATCCAGATAACTCTAACTGAACAGTTTAAACTTTTTAGCCAGCTTGTCTATGATCGTCACATTTTCATGCAAAGTAACACCAACACAATGTTTCATGAGCCCCTTTGATGGCAACAGACTAAACAGTGTCAAGTCCACTTTATGGTGTATATGCATATCGGGTCTTTTGCTGCTTTATATACAGTCTGTCTGCCTTTTTAGGAGCTAGGGAGTGAAAGTCAGTGATTGATCTCACCACCTTAGAAATATTCTAAAATTATCAGTCAGTGTAGGTGTTGCTCACAGCTGGTTGTTCATGTTTCAATAACTTTTAATGAAAATTTCTGCACAGGAAATTTGTTACTGGTAACACTTCCACATTAACTGCCCAGATTCTCCAACAGTGATATCCTCAAGGAAGACCCACTGCAAAGAAGCTACCTGTAATTCATACAGGTACCAGGCCCAAAGTGAATCAATATGTCTCACAAATAACTACTTTGAGAAGAAGATGGAGAATGATAATATGTTCTTTTTTTGGAAATATGTTAAATGGGTTAATGTAAACATTACCCTACAGTACCTACTCTGGGGTTTACCTGATATATGAAACTGGTCTGGGGCATGAAAGCCATGTACATGCCCATCAATCTTCCTCTGGGTTCTGCATCACTTACTATCCTATAATATTACTCTGTTTGCCTTTCACAGTCTACTAAAGGTTCATAGATTAGTACTAGGCTAACTGCCCTTGTGAGTCATTTTAAGCCAAGCTAATTGCCCCATGTGAGAATCAAACCCTGCACCTTGTTGTCTGTAAGGTAAACACCTTAACCATTATGCCAACCTCCACTAAAGGTAACAGTGGATGGACTTGCTTTGATGAAATCAACAGAAAGAGAATTTAAAGAGATGAAAGTACAATTTAATGCAGTGGAAACTCTTACATTATATGTTAAGGACTTCAGGTATTTGTTATTACATCATGAATATCTCCACACCTGGAGAAGGTGACCAATCCTCTCCAGAATCTTCTGATGTAATGTATCGTTACTTCACCATCTTTAATGGCTTCTTTTCATAGCCACTTATGTTGCTGCATGGGGCTTCATTTTTTTTATCACACAGTACTAACTTTTAGTCTTGTCCATTACCCTTGCAAACATACAACACTGACAGCTTTCAAGGGAATTATGCTGAGGATGATGAGGAAATTGGAAAACAATTATTTTTCTCCTTTCACAAATTTTTAATATTTAATTTAAAAGATGGGATTCAAGAGCTATTAGATACAAGTTTTAGTTGCTTTGTTAACGCTATATCTTGTACACTGTCCTTAAGGACATTAATAGCAGGTAGCTTACCATAACAGCAAACATTTGTGTGTGTTTACTGATACAATCATAATCAACAGGATATCTGTGGTAGACTGAGCTCAATGCCCAGTTCTCCCTCTCAGAACCAAGTGTATTTCTCTCCTCATGGTGGACTGAAACCACCTTCTCTAGAATACCAGCATGTCTTTGCAAAAAGGTGGTGTCCACCTGTACCATCTTTAATTCTTTCTTGTCTCATATGAAGTTAAAAAAAGTGTTGTAAACATTTAATGAAAGCACTGTACCCTACTGTGGAGGTACTTCCTTCAAATCATTTGCCATGCAATGTTGTTCAGTCAAGCATTAAAGAAATACTGCCCTCCCACACAGCCTGGGCAAAAAAGAAAAGGGAGGAGTACTTGGGGAGAATAAAGATAGGGAGACGAGGAAAGCAGCTTGGATAACTCACTCCAGTCATTCCAAAGTCTATAGTAAGACGGGATGATGGGAAAGAAGCAGGAGTGCAATAGAGAACACACTTGGTAAGTTAACTACAAAACTGTACTACGTTCATGTGCCCCTGAGTAATGAGCTGCATCAGGAAGTTCACATGCTGGGACAACAGGAGAGGTTTCCCCTTTTCCACTTGTAGAGGTAAAGTACAGCTATGTAGGATCTTAGCATAAAGATAACTATTCAAGAATGTTCACTGCTGAATTAGTGCTGACGTTTTGGACTTCTGCTGAAGGCCCAAAATCCATCTGAACTTCCAAAGCCTTTCATTCAACCCTCTCTCATCTGGGCAGATAAACGTCCACATAGATGCCAGCACAACTGCGGTATAAGAGGGACATTTGCCTGTAGGGCCCGGTAGAAGATAAAGTACTAGTGACAAAAGTGGTGAATACCTCTATGGATAACAGCAGAACTCGAAGAACCCCAAAGCTCCCTCTCCATGTACTAAATAAATGTAAGAAGTGCACATTGCAGGTTTAGGTGAGAGGAGAGGAGAAGGGGAGGAAAAATGAGTGAGTATCCACACAACCCCATAATGACTACAGGTAGGAAAGCAGGACACAGGGAGGAAACAGTGCCACAACAATTATCATATACAAACATCTACAGTCAAAAACACAAAAACAAATCACAGTAAATATAATCCAAACAAACTTTAACAGGAACTAAAATAAAATGTTAAAATCAAACAACTGGTAAGCACTTTCATTCTTTTAACAGTACTTCATCAGACCAAGCGGTAACTACTCTTTCAGTCATTATATAATCTCTTAAAGTCACATGACTAATTAAAATACATTTAATGAATTAACTCATTCCTCTTCAGCACAACTTTAAAATGTTCTCTATCGTTCATTCTAGGAAAAGCACATGCTTTCAAGCTAATCTGCCAACATTACTCCTTCCAATCCAGCTCATCTTTTGCTTCAACATTATATTCATAATTATTAAAGTGATCAATCATTACATTTGTCAAACTATCCAAATGTTTCTGACAAGCATGCTTTGCTAGTGCATTACTCATGTCTGCCTTTTCAACAGCTCTCAGATGTTCATAAATTCTCTTATGCAATTCCCTTATGGTTCTACCAATATAAAAATCTGAACACAGCCCACATAAAACTATGTATACAACATATTTTGATTTGCAATCGTATTTGTGTTACAGTCTTATTACAAATTCACTTGCTACCAACCAAATTTTGTTATCCTCTATTATACGATCACACAAATTACAGTTTTTACACTGAAACATACCTTTACATTAGCTGTTAATGCTTTTTTATTATTACTTTTATAAAAATATTCTCTTAAATCCCCCCCCCCTTGAAAAAAAACTGATTCATCACCTATCCCATTTCTCAACTCTTGGAAGTTTATAAGGAACTTCCAATTATTTTCCCTATCTTTTGTATATTATTCTCATCTAGGGAATTTCAAAAAAATAAAACAAGCCAGTGAAAAATCCTTGTCTTTACAAACTTCCTCAGTACCTGTACATTGACCACAATCTACTGTCAGATCTTCAGAATTCCTTTTTCTATAACACTATTCATGACACTATCTACTACATTGTTTGGATACCCCCTCTTATAAAATCTTTCTTTCAAGATTTCACATTCTTGAACAAAAAAAAACGATAATCATCCCTTAATCTATTAAGTCTCATGAACTGGCTTTTTACTATATTCTTTTTAAGACTCAAATTATGCATACTACTGAATAACTATTGCTCGGCACTTCCTTTTTACAAATCTTAACTTTCAACTTATCTGCAGATCTATAAACAGCTAAATCTAAATAATTAATGCTGTGCTTATCCATCTTATATGACTACCTGAAATATTCAGTCACAGTATTTAAATAATTCTTAAAATCCATAAGTGTGCTTTAAGCACTCCCCAACACACAAAAAAACAAGTAATCTATAAAACGTTTGTAAAAAATCACATCCTTAAAATATTTGAACTTATAAATATACTATTTGTCTCAAGCAACCATAAAATTAGCATAACTGGGGGCCATTGATGCCCCCATTGCCACACCCGTCACCTGTTGATAAATTTCAGTACTAAAAACAAAGAAATTAAAATATAACACTACATCTAATATTTCTATCAATAAACTAATCTATCTGAAAATTTCTTAGATGCACACAATTCCCTATTTACTAATACCAAACCTTCCACATTTGGAATAACAGTATATAATGAGACTATGTCAGCAATTACCAATATCATAGACCCCTCCAAATTTATATTTTCTAGGCTTTTTTTTTTATTCAAAAGAATCTTTCACATACAACTCACTTTCATGCCCTACAGTCTGCAAAAACCTATCAGCATAAACAGACATTGCTTCTATCTTACCCCTGTAACTCACTACTACAGTACTGATCTGAAAGTGGGCCTATGTAAACACTTATGAACTTTGTGTAGCTTAAAAAACCTACCCAAATTGGGCTTCCAAATCCTAAAATATTCTGCTATCTTATCACTAATCCATCCTTCCAATGTCCATTCTTCAATACATGAATCTATCATATTATACTCCCTCTTTACTTGCACCCATTCAATTTTTCTACAACAATTAATATCACTGAACATCAGTGTTAACTGTTCACAATAGTATAATCCATCACCACTATCACATTTCCTTTGTTAGCTTTTGTTATATATTTCTCATTACTTTTTAGTTCACACAAAGGCTCTCTTTCACTCATTGTTAAATTATAAAATCTCACATTACTTTTATAATTTAACAAATTCCTAACATAATTTTCACATGTCAGGAGAAATGCCTCTAAGGTCTTAAAGGAGGGTTAGAAACACTTGGCTTCCTAAACAGTTTTTGAATACTATGATCATGTTCTTAAAATAACATTTCAGATTCAATTTCCTGATATAGTCTCTCAGTGAATTAATAGAAGAAATTAAATCAGCCAGATGAAGGCACAAAATTCAAACTTTTGTTTAAAAGTCTTAACTGTGCATCTGTAGGAATGGTACTAGAAAATTATTTTAAAGGAATAAGCAACAGTACCTTTCAAATGTGTTGTCACTTCTTTCCTTTCCAAAACTTCTCATTCGCTCGAAACTGGTTCAAAGAATAATTTCTTTGCTGCTTTCTTTGTAGATTTACATATCCCCTTTCTCTTCCAATTTGGATACCTTCTGTTTGAAGCTTGCTACGACCCAGGTTCTCGCCCCAGTACCTCCATCTTGGTATACTTTTGATTTTCTGAAAACCCTGCTGTCTTTCTTGGTGTTATCCCTTCTGCTGACTCTCCTGCTAACTACAATTACAATCCACATGACCCTTTGCATGCTCTCTCGACTCTGTCCCAAATTACTTCTCATACATTTGGCTATTCTACTGATGACTGCTGTTTCATGCTCACTGCTGTCATCAAGAATAGGCTCAATTCCATTCACCTCTCCTGTCTTATCTTCATTCGTTCTTATGGACTTTGTATTTGAAACGGGACAACCAAAATGAACATCTTTTTCAATCTTCTTGGTCTCTCTCATACTTTTTCAGCTTGCCTTTCTTCTGTATGTTATTCTCATTCTCTAGTCTCTCATCTACTTTCTGCAACTTTTTTTGAACATCTACAGTCAGGATAAGTTCCTATGCAACAGTATTATACTTACTGTTGAAGAAATGTCAACTTTTGGGAAGATTCCCAAAGATGTAAGTTCTAACAGTACTTGAATGATGGGTTTAGCTAATCTGGTTCTAGTTCTACAGGTAATATCCAAGTTATAGTGTTTGTAGATACAGTGGACAAGTAACCAAGTAACTTTTTCCAAGATGGCCTAGGAGCTGACCCTCCTAAGGAATGTAGTAGCAGATGCTGTTCTTCTTGTGGAACACGTATCAACATACCTTGATACAGACAGTTTTAACATGGAAGGACTAAAATAAATAGATGAGCTAGTCATTTTGAGATAGTCTGTTTTGAAACAGACCTCCCTCATAGGTTCATAGGTATGTACTAGGCTATTGGCCCTAGGGCCTATATAAGCCTAGCCAAAAAGGTACCCTGGCTTTCGCCACCCAAGAAAATTATTTTCCTGTGCCCCTGTCGAGCACAGCCACAGAAGTAATCCCCGGGGTGAATTTCCTATCTCCCATCCAATCATCAAGATTTTTCTTGAAGAGTGCTAATGAGGAGCTTTGTTTGATATAGATAGGTAGTTTGTTCCAGAGTATGGGAAGTCTCTGGGTCAGGAATCTATCCCTCCAGCATGTTCTGTTTATTGTGGTGACAAGGTTTAGGTCCCTAGAGTGTGTAGCTTGGAGGAATTGGGATTTCTTTAAGTGGAGCATGTCCAACAGCTCTGGGTTTGACATAGCTTTGTATGTTAGGCAGAGATCGCCTCTGAGTAGGTGATATGCGATGGGGTAAAGCTGGAGTTTTTTCAGACGGTCTGCGTAGGGTATCTGTTTGAGGCCGGTAATCCTCTTTGTGAGGTATTTCTGCGGCCTTTCTAGTTGGTGCAGATGTCTTGTGAGGTACATACCAAAAGGGGCGGTGTACTCTATAATGGGTCTAATGAGTGACGAGTAGAGGGGAACAATGACATCTTTTTTCCTAGATGAAAAACCTTTTGTGATGAGGTGTGCCAGTACACAAGTGGAAAAAAACTAAGGGTAATGCTGCTCAATGCCAGAAGTCTAAACCTCAAGATGCACGCCCTCGAAGCCCTTCTCAGTATGGAGAACATCGATGTCTGTGCAGTGACTGAAACCTGGTTCAAGGCTCCTGAGAGCACCCCAGCACTATCAGGTTTTACCTCATATCATGCTTTCCGGCCCCAAAACTTGGACAGAACCACAAAAGGAGGGGGAGTATCCATTTTCATCAAAGATACCCACACCTCCAGGTTAGTGGCAACGCACGAAGCATCGGAGACTATCCAGGTGCAACTAACCATAGGCAAAACTGCCTTACAGTTTGTAGCATGCTACAGACCACCCTCTCAAACTCAGGAACCCCACATAGCCTTCCTGAAGACACTGGAGAGTATGAATGTCTCTCCAAATACCATCATTTTGGGAGACTTCAACTACCCAAACATAGACTGGGAACATTACTCAAGCCCCAACACTCTAGCCCAAAGGTTCTTAGAATTCATAAACTCAAATGCAATGGAACAACTAGTCACCATTCCCACAAGAGGAGACAATATACTAGACCTGATCATCACAAACATGGGGACAAAATGCTCCACACCGTAAGTACATCCCTCTTTGGTAAGATCAGACCATAAATTAATCTCACTGGAAATCCACATCCTGCCCCCACCCCCTGCACAAAAGACCACAGTGAAGAACTTCTCAAAAGCAAACTTCACACTTCTTAAGACTGAAGTGGTATCTTTCAAGGCCCCTGGGCCAGTGGAAACCACAACCCACACTGCTGAATCCCTTGCAAATGCCTTCTATGGGCACCTTCAAGAATGCATGGATCATGCAATCCCAAATAAAACCAAGACCCATTCCCCCAAAGGCAGGCGACCGGTCTGGTGGACCCCAGCCATAAACAAACTTTACAACAGAAGGAGGAAGCAACTACATGACAGAGCAAAATCCCTAAAAGGAAAGGCATCTCTGATCAGTACTAGCAAAAACTACGATCACTCATAAAATCATCCAAGGCCAACTTTGAGAGAAAAATCGCAAATGACACAAAAGACAATCACAAGGCCTTCTTTAGCTATGTTAGAAACCTGGGTAGAAACTCCCAGATATGCTCAGAGTTAGTCCAAAATGACACAAAATACACTGAACCCACTGACATTGCCAACATTCTGGCAGACAGGTTCAGTGCAAATTTCTCCTCCCTCCCCAAAAGGAGAAATAACTATCCCAGCAGAGTGTAGCCTCCCTAACATCTCAGATGCCCAGGTGAGAGCCGCCCACTCTAAAGCTAAAAACACAGCATCAATGGGACCGGATGGTGTCCCGGGGTGTGTGCTACATGAACTCCAAGAGGAACTAAACCCACACATAAGGCTGCTGTTTAATCTTAGCCTTACCACAGGATACGTACCCAAAGAGTGGAGTACGGCAACAGTGGTCCCACTTCACAAAGGCGGTGCTTCTACGGACCCTGGAAATTACCGCCCCATAAGCCTGACAAGCCTGGTCTGCAAAGCTATGGAGAGGATCATTATGGAACTCATAAACAAAGACATTGGGGACCTACAGACATTGGATCCTACCCAATTTGGCTTTGTCAAGGGCAGATCCTGCCTTCTGAACTTGGTCGACTTTTTTGAAACAGTCACTAAGGTCATTGATGAGGGTAAGGCAGTTCACACAGCCTACCTTGACCTTGCAAAAGCCTTTGACACAATACCCCACTCGGGCATCATAGACACACTCACCAGCTTAAATGTAAACCCATATGTCACAAGATGGGTTGCAAACTGGCTCAAGGACAGAACCCACAGGGTAAGAGTTGCTGGAGCTATGTCAGACTCTAAGCCAGTCACAAGCGGTGTCCCACAGGGCTCAGTGCTGGGACCCCTCTTGTTCGGCATTTATTTTTCCGAGGTACAGGCAAACATAGGAGGATTGTGGCTGACAAAGTTCGCAGATGACTACAAACTGGGCGCCATAATTGATACTCCAGCGGACACAAACATCCTTCAGAGAGGCCTCATAGAAATGGATAATTGGTGCCAGAGCCATGGCCTTAAGCTAAACGCCAAAAAATGTATAGTCATACCCTTTGGGAAAAACAAGGTACCGACAAATTACCACATAGGCGGTAATCCATTAAGTACGGAAGAGGTAATCAGGGACCTAGGGACCCAGGTTGACAGTAACCACTCATTTGACACTCACATTGCCAAAGTGGTTAGGAAGACCTTCTATATTGCCCACCTTATCATGAAGGGTTTCACATCTAGATCAAGAGAGGTCATTGTGCCCCTGTACTCTTCTCTTATCAGGCCAATGATTGAGTACAATGCCCCATTTGGGATGTATCTCACCCGACACCTGCAGCAGTTGGAAAGACCCCAAAAGTTCCTCACCAAGAGGATAAAGGGTCTTAAACATATGTCATATGCTGCCCGACTGAAAAACTCCAGCTCTATTCAGTCGCATACCGCCTACTCAGAGGTGATCTGTGCCTGACGTGACAAGGCCATGTCCAATCCTGAATTAATGGACATGCTCCACCTCAAAAAATCCAAATCCATCAGAGCCACGAGAACAAGTGACTTAAACCTCAACACAGAAATAAATAGAATGTGCTGGAGGGACAGCTTCATAACCCAGAGGCTCCCTACACTCTGGAACAGAATCCCAGTCCATGTTAGGCAGAGCCCCTCACTGACTCTATTCAAGAGAAATCTTGACGAGTGGATGGGAGATCGTAGGTTTACCCCGGGGGTCATCTCTTTGTCACTACTAGACAGAGGCATAGTAAACTAAACCCTAAAAGGGTGTAGTATTCTCATCCTAAGGGGTGGTGTAAGCCACATACACTCTGGCTAGGCTTATAAATGCCCTAGGGCAGATAGCCTAGTACGAACCTATGAACCTATGAAAGGTAATGAAGTTCTGATCTGAATTTCATACCTTTTTAGTCTTTTCTACATAAAATATCAATTGTCCATGCATATCCAGGGTATGAAAAAATTACTTACCTCTGCTTTGTGGAGTAAGGCAAAACACAAGGAGGTTACTGTCATGATTTAGTGACTTCTGTCACTACCTTGCGCATGAAGGTTATGTTGATGCAGAGTTTATTATGTCTTTCTGAAAAATGAGCTGCTGCTGTTTGAACATAAGCTCCTGTAATTCAGACATTCCCTTGACTGTTGTAATGGTCACAAGGTAGACAGGCTGCCAAATCAAGCAAATGAAGACAGCTACAGCTGCAAGATCAAACAGTGGTAGTATTAATTCATCCAACAAGTAATTTAGGTCACACTGTGGGGAAATTACTTTCAGAGGTCTTAGATATAGGTTTGTTTGAGGAACTGCTTTACAGGAAGGAGGGTAATAAAGAGTGTGTGTGTGTGTGTGTGTGTGTGTGTGTGTTAGAGGGGCTGGAATCTCAAGATGCACAAGGACAGATAGCAGATGCATATGCTTTTAATGAAGCCTGATTTGTAAAGTCCTGATAGGTATCTGAGGAGCAATGACTCAAACTGATCAGGATCCAGGGCCTCTCAGTGGTATCAAAGGAAAACCTTTTGTATTTTGTTAAGTATGATTTCCCATATTTGGCTTCCTAGCCTCCCTCAAAATAGCAAGTGATCATCCAAGCTGTCAACTTTAGAGTCTTCCAGTTAAGATGCATGTGAGAACCCTTGTTTTGAGTCTATGTGGGACAAGCACCATCCTTATCATGCACAGTTGGAGAAAGATTCAATGCTGGCTCAGCTAACTAAGTTCTATGAGAAGCATTTTAGCCTGGTCTCCTTTAGCTTTTATATTATTCTAAGCATAAGGGGGATAGGAGGAAGGTTGTACAGAAACAAACCCACTCAACTGACTGAGAAGGTGACAGTTGCCCAAGCCTCTGTTTTTAGTGTTCTGGTGCAAAATTTGTTTAGTAGTTAGCTTCCCAGAAAAGTAAAAAGGTCTACTTCTGTCACAGTCCACCTGCAGAAAAAATCCAGAAATACGCCCCTATTCAGTATCCATTCATGAGGGTCAGTGTCTGTTCTGCACATTTGGTCTGCCAGGATATTCTCTTGATATGGGATGCAAGATGCTCTAAGGGTCCAGCTAAACTCTTAGGCCAAGCTTCATGCCTCCATGGCCAACAAGCCTGCACAACAGGTAAGATCCCACCTCACATTGTGGATGTACCACATGTACTGTACTATCCAGGAGTACATGCAAGGTACTTGGTTGTTAGGTCTTCTTCAAGACTTTTACGGCTAAAATTAAAGCTATCCTCTCTTTGATATCACTGCTTTTTTCACTTGAACCTTGTTCAAAGTCACTTGCATCCAGAGTTTCTCTAAGTGGGCTCCAAAATATATGATGAATCTGTGGCAAGTGTCTTGGTTTAGATGGACGGGACACCCTGACTGAGATTCACCAGTTTTCACATCCCTGACAGCATATTCTTAATGAAAAGTAGTAGGGAGATGAGACACTACAGGGACTGGGAATAGTGCCACCAATCTATTCCATAGGTACCACTGTAAATTCCTTATGTGAAATCTTGCCAGGCTTCAAGATGCCATGTACCCCGGGGTTATGAAGCATTTATAGGCCGTCATATTTTATTGTTCTAAGTAAGAGTAATATGACATCAGAAATAACTCTTTATGGGTGGGGAGGAATGTCCTCTGATTGGCAGTATCCAGAAGGGCCCCCACCAATGAACTTGATGAGTGGGTATCAGCTGTGATTTGGCCAGGTTCAGGGAAAATTCCAGAGCCTGGAAGCAGGCCAGGGCGAACTATAAAGCAGTATGCATCTCCTCTTAGAATGGGGCCTAAATCAGATAGCCTAATACGGTTAAATGTGGATGCCCTTGAACCTATGGCAAGCAATTACAGGAGCCAGGTGTTTCGTAAATACCCTAGCTATAGTAAACAAACCAAAGAGCAAGGAAAGAAATAAGCAGTGCACCCCCTGTTAAAAATCTCAGATACTGTCTGTGTGTTTTCATGCATACTCATTACTGTTTAGACTTAGATTAAACATGAAGGCTTGGTGAAGAGGAAAGAAAGCAGGGCCTAAAAAGCTAGCATTTTGAAATCTGGCACTTTTGGAAATTTGCTCATTCTTGACAACTTTAAGATTGGCTTCCATGGGCTGCTGTCTTTTCTTGGAATTACAGACAATCTTGAGTAAAATTCTGAGCCTTCTTCCAGTCCTGGTACTCTCTTGTATTGCCATCTTAGAAGGTCCAGTAGTACAGATTTGTTTTCTGGGTGCCTGGGGAATGCCTGAGAATCCCGGTCTTCTTATAAAAGGCAGCCTGTATCCCTGTCTCAAGATTCATAGGTCACAGGTATCGAGTGATTTTTCCCATTGTTTCAGAAATCTTCTCACATGAATCCCTATTCTTTACACAGGGATGGAGGGAGGAAGGTGTGGTTATGGACAGAGTGGGCTGGGGTAGAATTTCATAGGTAGAGAAAGAAAAGAGTCCTCTCAAGATATAACAGTTTTCTAGAGATGTCCTGACCCCTAGGGCTCTCACATTAGGAAGGGACAGCATTTAGTGGGTAATTCTAAATGCTTGAGGCAACAGGAAGTTAAAAAAAAAAAAAAAAAAAAACTGTTTCATCAACTACAAAGTCTTTCCCTTTTCCTCTAGCTTTTTAAACATCTGTTCAGCAGGGAGTTCCTAATGGCACCTCCTTGCTTAATAAGGGCACATCTGAGGTCTGGATGTCTTAGGCCTGCTTTTGCCGGCATTGTCCACCTCTGAAGTCTGTGGTTGCAGGTAGACCCCACAAATTCACTTTCTTAAATGCAGACATCTTGCAGTAGGCCTTACGGTATTCCACCCTTGTCCTAGATTGTAAGAAAAAGACCACTGAGCCAGATGCCAGTGAGGAGATGTTTGGTCTGACCAGCTGTTAGCAACTTCAGTTTGAGAGGATGTGATTCTTCCACGATTGTGGCAGCCTCGTCACAGACATCGCCAGAAGCCTCAGTCCAAGTAAGTGTCAGTCGGGGCTGTTAGGGCACCTCACTGAAGTCAATGCCCCTGAGTCTGTCTCTGACTGAATGTGAGAGACAGGCTCAGGGGCTGTAAGGGCACCTCACTGAAGTCAACGCCCTTGTGCCTGTCTCTGACATTCAATCAGTATGTTGTTGGCCTTCCAGAATCCATTCACTCTTTTTGTTTCTTAGGTTGGATGCCTGTGGATAACCTGGCTGATGCCACGGCAGCTATGAGCAAGTTTTGCATGCTTTTCAGGTTCATTTAAGAGAATTTTTGTTCTCTGCTTGATGATTTTTTGGCTGAGCCTCACACAATGAGGACAAAAGACAACATTGTGCTGCAACTAAAACAAACTCTGACTGTGAAGGTCTTTATGAAGGATTTGCTTCTATAAGACAAGCACTTATTAACTTTAGAAACTCATATCTATCCCTGATGCCTGAAAACTGAGTTACTACAAACATATTAGCAAGAATAAGAATTACAGACATTTCCCCAGTGGGGTAATTATCTGTACTCTGGTGGTAAAGTTGAGCCAACAGACTAATGACATTTAGTACTGAAATCCACTTATAGGGCTTTCTTTCTTATACCGTGCGAAGAAAGAATCATTTATTTCCATTCGCTTACCAGGAGAGTCCAACTGGGCCTGAGATGGCTCGTTTTCAGCACAGGCCGAGGAAGGAAAGCTCCACAAACACAATGTTGTCATAGTACAAAAGACAATTTGAGAATACATAAAGCATACAATACAAAATGCATGAAGGAAGAACATGAAGGATTGAAGATGGTTGAACAGACAAACCTCTTATATCATAGGTATGCTGATGTCCAGGTGGAAGGCATTCCATTCAGCAAAGAAGGGAAAGAGTGAAAAGCTTTGAAAGTCAGGTTAGAAAAGTCAGCATCACTTAAACGGTGAACAAAGCAATGAATATCCAATGTTGCCTCAGCAAGAATTGGGCAATTAATATAATTTCTGACTTGTCCTCCCTTGTCTTCAGAATCATCCATGGCAGTAAGGGTGCTTAAGGAAAGGCTTGGAGAAACAGATCCACCCTACTCTGTCTGGGTGTGGGCCTGAAGCAGAATTTCCCCAGCTATCTGTTCATTGAGGAAGGAAACAGTTCTATTTCTTGTACTCCCCAACCTTACGGTTAAGAACCATGATAGCATCTCTCTAGCATTCACTCATGGGGATCTGCTGTTGCTCTGCTAAGACTGTCTGCCAAGGAGTTTTCCACATTGGTTATGTAGGAAGCCCTTAGAGATATCTGTACTGCTAGAGACTCCTCTCAAGCCTGTATGTCTAGATTGCAGACAGTGAACAGTAGAGTGTGCCTCCGTTTTTATTAATATAACACACAGCTTTAGTATTGTCTGTGATCTAACGCAGGGATAATACTCTCCAGAGACTGGCTGTATTATTCCCAAGTGTTTTTCAGGAAAGTACAGTTGTGTAAGTATACTTACCATAACAGCAGATGTTCTAACAGATCACTGCTGCAGTAGCCTACGCTAATTGGGTTATATCCTGCCAAGGATATGGTCAATCAGCTAGCTTTTTAAAGCTAAAGGGCACCTTCTATTCACTCTAACTGCTAGGAGCTTGAGAAAATCTTCACATAAAAAGCATTTAAAGCACCAAAAGCTTCAGAGCTTTTTTTGCCTCAAAAAGGGATGCAATAGCCTGAAAGGAAAAATGACAGGAAAGATAAAAGAATAGCAACTACATACATACAGGTATATATATCCACTGCCTGGCAAAAAAAAAAAAAAAATAAAGGGGGGGGGGGGGGAGAGGGACAGTTACACATGTTCAACATTACATCACTGCCTAAGTTCATAGGTTCATAAGTGTTTACTAGACTAACGACCAAAAGGTCTTTTTAAGCCTAGTCATGCATCCCAAATCTCTGACAAGTTCTGGTACCCTTGATAAGTGTAAGCAGGGACTTGGGAGATGAAGCATTTACAAGCAGGGCCTGGGAGCTGAACCAGGCTAGCCATGGGAGGAGGAAGTAAACTAAAAATCCAGGAGTCCCTGTGAATAGTCCTAAAAAAACTGTTCTACACCTGGAAAAAGAATTCAATTTATAGCACTTCGTAAAAGTATGTACAGAGGACCCAGTTGCTGTCTCTGGAATACTTCGAGTCCACCCTTTCCTGGAAAGCAACAGAAGAAGCAAAAGCACCTGTCAAATGGGCTCTAACCCTGTCTGAAAGTGTGTTGCTGCAGTGAGAAAGTACAGCTGTGTACACTTACCGTAAATGTAGATGTCTGAGTGTATTCACTGTTGCAGTCATCACATTTGGGTTATCTGCTTGCAGTAGCCCTCAGTCGGCCTGATTATCAAAGTCTTGGGTCCTGCGTCGGTTGCTGTCTCATCTTACATGACATCAGGTCGTCAGGAGTATAAAGCATGCAGCCGACGCCATTACATCAGTTTTTCTTGCCCCAGATGTCAGGTGCCCCCATAATGGGAAGCAATTACATACAAGGTTACACCTCTAACAAAAAAGCAAATACACCAAAAAGTTTTAAGCATAGTAAACAAGTATAGAGGTATAGTCAATAGAAGTCAGGGGGCTGGAAGGAGGGTAACCAGGACTGCAACAGTGAATACACTCGAACATCTACATTTATGGTAAGTGTGCACAACTGTACTATGTTCTTCATGTTTCACTGTTGCAGTCATCACACTTGGGTAGATTCCCAAAGCTAAGGAAGGGAGGAGGTAATTAGATAGCATTAGGACCAGCTATAAGGCCCTGCAAGACTGCAGTGGCAAAGCCAGCTCTGGATTTAGAAAAAATTGACAAGTGGTAATGCTTGGTGAAGGTATGTACAGAACCCCAGGTAGCAGCTTCTAGGATGTCCCTGGTAGGGACACCTCTGAGAAAGGCTCTGATTGAATGTGGTCTTATCCCATGTGGAGTAAGTTTTCCATGGTGCTTATAGCAGAAATGAATGCAGTGGCCTATCCACTTAGAAATGGTTTAATTTGAAATGGCCTTCCCCTCTGCCCCTGCAGCAAATGCAACCAGCAGCTGTTCAGACTTCCTGAGAGGTTTAGTCCTGTCCAAGTAAAATCTAAGTTGTCTGTTCACATCCAAGTAGTGCAGTATTCGTTCACCTTTGTTCTGTGGATTAGAAAAGAAGGTTGGCAAATGAATGGACTGATTAAGGGCCACACTGGATACTCCCTTGGGCATGAAGGAGGGATTGGTCCTGAGGGACACCCTGTCCGCATGAAAGATGATGAAAGGCTTCACTGCCAGGAGGGCCTGTAATTCAGACACCCTTCTTGCTGAAGTGATGGCTAGAAGGAAGGCTGTTTTCCAAGAAAGGAATTTCATCTCTGCATTTGCAACTGGCTCAAAGGGAGGTACAGTGCGTTTTTCCAATACAAAGTTAAGGTCACAGCCTGGAGTAGGGGCTCTCCTGGGTGGTCTTAAGTTTTTGGCCCCTCTGAAGAACTGCTTCAGCAGTGGGTGAGAGAAGAGGGATGGTTCTGTATTGTAATGTGCTGAAATGGCTGAGGCATGAATTTTGATGGAGGAAAAGAAAAGGCCCTTGTGAAGCGTCTCAGTTAAGTATTGAAGAATCTGAGGTAAATTGGGCGCTACTGTGCCCATCTCCAGAGTTTGGTTCCAGGAATAGAATCTTTTCCACTTTTCAGCATAGAATTTTCTAGTACTAGGCCTCCTTGCCTCCAGAATGACATCCATCACTTGCTTACTGAGGGATGGTAATGAAGAGATCAGGTAATTAGCCAGGCTGCCAGGTTCAGTGTTGGTAGCTGTGGGTGCAGAATCTGGCCCTCCTGCTGGGACAGCAGGGCAGGGGTCTGAGGCAGGTGCCATGGTGCCAGCAGTGACACACTCCACAAGAGATGGTACCATTGTTAGTGTGGCCAGTCTGCTGCAATCAGTATTGTCCTTGGTTTGTCCTGTTTGATCTTTAGTAATACCTTGGAGAGGAGAGGCAGAGTGGGAAAGGCATAAATTGATAGGTTTTTCCAGGTGAAGGACAGGGCATCCACTTTCCAAGCTTGTTTGTGGGAGTCCTTGTGCAGAATTTGTCCAATTGGTAGTTCTGGGGGAAGGCAAACAGGTCTATCTCTGGGCTCCCCCATTTGTTTCTCAACATGTTGAATATCTTTGGTTCCAGTTTCCACTCGTGTGGGTCCATGAGATTTCTGCATACGTCATCTGCCAGTGTATTTAGCCTTCCTGGCAGGAACTGAGCCTGTAGGTGCACTTGGCAGCTCAAGGCTGTGTTCCACAGAGCCATGGCTAGTCTGCAGACAGGATAAGAGTGGGTTCCTCCCTGCTTGTTTATGTACCACATAACAGTGGTGTTTTCCATCTTTACCAATAATTGTCCTGGAAGAATGTGGTCCTTGAAGGCTGTCAGAGCATTCTGTACAGCTAACATTTCTTTTTGATTGATATGCAGGTGCATTTGAGTTGGGTTCCATTTGCCCTGAATGCACTTCCCTGCCAAGTGAGCCCCACCCCCCCATGCATAGTCTGATGCATCTGTTGTTAGGGTTTGGGCGGCAGGGGGGTAGAGTGAATGGCAGTCCCTTGTTTTGGTGGCAGGCCTCTGCCCACCAAAGGAACTCTCTCTGTATACAAGGTATGATAGGAATCATTGATTCTAGATCCTGAGAATGTTGACACCATAGGCTTTTTAGATACCACTGTAGTTTCCTCATATGCAGTCTAGCTTATAGAATTAGTAGAATGCAGGAGGCCATGAACCCCAGGGCTTGCAGTATTTTCCTTGCAGATAGCTGGGTTTTTGTGGCCAGTAGTTTGAAGTAGGCTGTCAAATGAACTTGTTTCTCTGGCGTGAGGTAGGCCATCTGGGAAGTTGTATTCAAGCTTGCTCCCAGGAATACAATTTGTTGGCAGGGTACAAGACGTGATTTATTTTCGTTTATGGTGTACCCCAGAGAAGTTAGTGATTTCTTTACAAATGCCAGATGATTTAATTGCATGTCCTGGCTTTCTGCCTGAATTAGACAATCGTCCAGGTATGGGTATATTTGAATATTTCTTTGCCTGCAAAATGCAATGACTGAAGCTAGGCACTTGGTGAATACCCTGGGTGCAGCAGATAAGCCAAAGGGCAGTGCAGAGAACTGATAGTGCATGTAGCCTCCTTTGAAGTGTACATATCTTCTGCAAGATTCCCTTATTGGGATGTGCAGGTAGGCTTCCATTAAATCCAGTGTTGCCAACCAGGCATCTTTGCCTAGCATAGGAAGCAGCTGATGAAGAGTTAGCATCTTGAATTTTGGGATTACCAAAAATGTGTTTAGGATAGACAGGTCCAGGATAGGACGCCAAGAATTGTCTTTTCTGGGTACCAGAAAAAGTCTTGAGTAGAAACCTTGTCCCCATTCTTCTTCTGGGACAGAGAATAGCCCTGATGCTTAAAAGAGAGAGAATTTGCTTTTGAGCCTCTGGCCACTGATTTGGGGGTAGATCTGGCCAACCGTTTGGGGGTTGGTAAGGAGTGGAAGAGGATCTGTATCCTTGGGAAACTATATTTATAACCCATTTGTCCTGGGTAATGAGCTCCCAATTTTTTGCCTGCAGGGCAATCTTTCCCCCTAAAGGAACAGTTAGTTGCTCAGGGCTTGGAAGGTTTAAAGTTAAGTCATTGAGACAATTTACCATAGCTGGGTGGCTTACTACCCCCTGCTTTGGAAGTGGGAGCCCCCCACTCCTTAGTCCTGTGAGTACCTTGGGACTGCAGCCTGGGTGTTCTGCTGGTTCTGGGTTTGGACTGAGAAGGCCTGGAAGAGGCAGGAAAGGACCAATTCTTAGAGGGCCAATGCCTACTAAATCCTGGAGGCTGTACTTGCAGGAAATCTTTAACAGTTTGCATAGATTTAGCTTTTTCCTCCAACTTTTTGAGTACTTCTGCTTTGTTGCCAAACAGGCGGTCTTGGTTTAAGGGAGCATCCAGCAATTTAGCTTTAACATGATCTGGTAAAGATTGCTCCTTAAGCCCAGCATGCCTTCCAAGTACAGACCCAGTGACAGCAGCCCTGCAAGATGCCTCTAATGAATCAAAACCACACTGCAAAGTATGTTTTCCAACTTGTTTAGCAGAATGCATTAAATCCTGTAAATCTTTACTTTCAGCACAGTCAGGAATCAGCATCATTTTCTGTTTAAGCAATCCAACAATATGCTGCTGATACTTTAACATATGAAACTGGCAGGTTAAGGCCCTAATGGCCAAGGTTGCAGAAGTGTATATCTTCTTACTCCATCTATCAAGCGCCCTGGAATCTCTATCAGAGGGGGTAGGATTTTTGGCAGTAGTAGCCTTAATGCCCTTGGGTCCCTGTGAAATGGTCTTAGGATCCACAGTAGGATTTTTAAAGAGGAACTTGTGAGAGTCAGGAACCCAGTAATACCTATCAGGTTTTCTGGGAGCAGGAGGTAAAGAATCAGAAGCCAGGCTAGATTCCGAGAAGGCATCATCAACAATGTCCAGTACAGGAGGGCTAGCTAAAGGCCTGTGTTGGGGCAGGAGTAAGAAATCCCTAAGCCTCTTTTTGGAGTCAAGAGTAATCCTGGCTTTCCCAGCGAAAATGCTCCCTGAGAGCAAGGTTTCACCAAAAGAGAAATCCTCTGGAGGGGAAGCAGAGGGAATGGAGTCCTCTGCATCAGAATCTTCATAGGTAGATAAGGGTAAATCCTGGTCATCAGAGGAAACATAAATTTCAGAGTCCTGATCAGAAGAATCAGAAGGAAAATCAGTCCTAGGTCTCTTAGAGGAGGGACGGGTGGTTTCCCCTGATTAGAGTAATAAGGTCTTCAGCCATTCTTATCAGGGGGCCTGACCATGCAGTCTGGGCATTGGTTTTCTAGGCATGGATCGAGCTTTAGGCCTTGAAGAAGAAGATAGCGTTGGTTTAATATGCAAGTCCATAGGCCTGAATACACCCTCAGAAACTGGTGCCTGCACAGTGGCTCCGGACCCATCCAAGGTAGAGACATCCGCAGGTTCCACAGTCGAAGAAGCATCTTACGGCATACCGGACTCCGAATGGGTCTCAGTTGAGGCCTGCGAATCTGAAGTAGCGGGTATCATGGGCTGCGAAAGTGCCTCACTGAGTACCGGTGAACTGGCGACTAGCTTAGGAGAAGCGTCATCGGCAGCTTTGGACCTATGCGGTCTGTCTCTGTCTTTATCTTTGCGTTTTTTTGGAATGTCGGTAGTCAGGTGGCTTACCAAAGCCATTTATGGATAATTGAACTGAGTACCAAAATATTTAGAAGTGTAAATAAACCGATGACAAATAGTTTGAGGTTTGAATAAGGCACAAAACCGACAGCGAGGTACATCGTGGTCTGGGCCTAAGCAAGGAATGCAGTACGAATGAAGATCTTTATGAGGTATTTGCTTTCAACAAGAAATACAATTGTTAACTTTTACTGACATCGGTTTAGAGCAAGAAAAAGGTTCCCCAACAGGGTACTTAGCTTAGTTGAAGACTTCGGTTCTGACACTTGAAAACGAAAATTTCAGAAGTTGGCCGACCGGCACTTGCGAACTGCTTCTGCTTTGGGCACCACATGGCAAGAAAGACTGATGGAATGGCGTTGGCTGCATGCTTTATACCCTTGACGACCTGACGTCATGTAAGATGAGACAGCAACCAACGCAGGACCCAAGACTTTGATAATCAGTCTGAATGAGGGCTACTGCAAGCAGATAACCCAAATGTGATGACTGCAACAGTGAAACACGAAGAACATCAGCAATGAAGAAACTGTCTTTCTTGACTGGAAACAGGTAATAATCTTCATAGAAGACAAACAACTGATCGAGTTTCCTGAAGGACTCAGTTTTATCTATCTAGGTAATACCTGAAGTGCCTGTGGACATTCAAAGTATGAAGAATTATTTATCCTTTGTTTATGGGTTCTGGAAAAAAAAAGACATGGAAATTAACAGATTGGCTCAAGGTAAACTTGGAAACCATTTTAGACATAAAAGAAGGATTTGTTTAAAGAAACCCTCTCCATGGAAAACGAGACAGGGCTGACTCACCATAACAGTTAGTAACTCAGGCACCCTTCTAGCACAGGTCAGAGTAATGAGTGAAACAGTATTTCATGTTAAGAATCTCAGTTTGGTCTGATGAGCTGGTTCAAACGGAAAAAAAAATACACTTCTCAAGTATAAAGTACACATCCTAAGGAGGAACCATCTGTTTTCTAGAAGGATGGAGCTGTAAAACTCCTTTCAAAAGCTACTTGACTTAGGAATAGGAAGAAAGAAAGGGCTCAAAAGGCAGACAAGCAGAAATGTCTGACAGATGAATCTTGACTGAAGAGCAAGAAAGGCCAGAGGACAATGATTCACTCAAATAATCAAGAACCAAAGGTAGCTGGGCTTTAAAGGGTCTTGATTCTTGGAAGAGCACCAACTAGAAAATATTTTCTACTTAAGACCTACATTATTTTTTACTTGCAAGTTATTTAGCCTCCTTCAGTAATTGCTCCACATCCAGTCAATTTAAAAATTACAAGATAGGGTGTGAAAACATCCCCTGGCTTGTATGATTAAATTCAGTTGGACCAAAAGGGAGTCACCACTACTATCTTTTATGGAGTCCTCCTGAACCTTTAGAAGTACCCTGTATAAAAATGGAAAAGACTGAAAAGCATAAAGGAACATTCCCAATCACAAGAATTAGAAAGTATCTGTCTTCCAGGCAAGGAATCCTGAAGCAGAATTTCTTTAACTGTCTGTTCTGCTAGGAGGCAAACAGATCTACTTCAGGTGTTCTCCAAAGCTGGATCAATTCCTGGTAGTCCCCTGAGTACATTTTTCATTTGTGAGGGCATTCCCTTGTCCTGCTTGGCTTGTATGCTACAATGTTTTGCTCTGATGAATGTATGTGGCCTGAAGATAGATCTGCAGTAGGATTTTTATAGAGGAACTTGTGAGAGTCAGGAACCCTGTAATACCTATCATGACTAGGACATCAAAGAAAGTCCACAAATATGTTATGATCTGGTAACCACATGCTTGTTGATGCACCACATCACTGAGGTTTAGTCTGTGAAAACTTGTAGAGCTCCTGTAGGCCAGATACAATTTAGGAATTTAAAAGCACTTATAACAGCCATCACCTATTTCAAATTTATATACTGTGTACTGTTTGTTCCACATATTTTGTACTTTCACCCTACTGAACCATAGGTCCCCATGCCAGGTTTGAAGCATCTGTTGTGACAGACTGGACAAGAAACATGCAGGAGAACAAGACACCTTGATTACTAGTGATCTGGTCTACACACCATAGAACGTTTTTTCCAGAACTGGGATCTTTAAAGATAAGAAGTGCAAATGCTAGACCAGACTGTCTGAAAATATCATTATTTTTTTTTTCATGTGAAGTCTATCCAAAAGAATCATAAGAATCACAGAAGCCATGTACCTCAGAATCTTGAGAAATTTCCTGACAGATGCTTGATTTTGATTGGAGAAACTCAGGAAGAACTGCTGGGACATCTCTACCCAGGAAAACTATTCTGTGATAAGGGATGAAAAGAGATTTATGTAGGTTCACTTGAATGAGTACAACATTCTGAACATTTGTTACAGACTCTTGACAACTGAAAAAAGAGTCAGCAAATATAAGGCAGTTGTCCAAATATGGAAAAATGTGAATGCTTTCAAGTCTGCAATAAGCAATTACTGGAGCTAGACACTTCATAAATGTACCCTTGGAAAAGTAGAGAAAGCAGATAGCTAAAGGATAGGACAAACAACTGATAATGCATACCATATACAGAAAATCTTAAGAAATATTTGAAATTGTTGAAAGTAGGCCTCTTTTATGTCTAGCTTTACCATGAAAGCTAGTAAAGGGATAAAATGTAACAGGGGCTGAAGAATTAACAATTTTAACTTAGGGACCTCATCAACAAAAAGATTGAAAAAAAGAAAGATCAAGTACAGGCTTCCAGGTCTCTTCCTTCTATGGCACCAAAAAATCATTTGCCTGTCTGGCAGGCAGTGTTTCTTTCACTTCTTGAAAAAAACATCTGTCCAAGAACATGGAGGAAATGGGAATATTTGGTTTACTGGGCAAAGAAGCCCAGGTGTACCCCTGTTTTAAAACCCATCTGTCTGAAACAATGTGGTGCCACTAAAGAAGGTATAGACAGAGAAAGAGGGAAGGATAGAAAGCCAGGGTGGGAGGGCGGAGCCTGAAGAGGCAGCTAGTTATTCTGACTTTTAGGACTGTCCTTAACTTTCAGAACCTTTCACTTTCTTTTTGAAGCTTCCTTGCCATTGCTTTTCAAAATCCTGCTTGTTGGCACACTGCTGTTTGAACTGATTTTTTTTTTTAAAAAGGAGCTGAGGTGGAAGGAAGAATTTTATCTGCATCAAGGAATGAAGGTTGAAAGATTTAAATCACCTTTGAATCAACTTTACCATCTAATCAAATCTCTAAGCAGTTCAGCTGCAGGAGGGCCAAACACAACCTACTTGTCTGAAGGAAAATTAAAAATTTTAGTTTTAACATCTGCAGAAAGATTTTGTGAACGTAACCAAGTAATCTTCTCATGACTGACCCAGAAGCAGCATCCATTAAAGTTTTTCATTTCTGAAGAGGAACAGTTTACTTTTTCATGTTCTCAGAAGACAGAAGTAAATGGTTTAACATGAGAACCTGGCAGTTTAATATTCTGAATGTTAAAAGTGGCTACAAAATAGACTTTCTCCCAAAATTTGCTAAAAGCTGTCCAATCTTTATCAGGTGGAATGGGATTATCATTAGAAATTTGTCTAGCAGAAACAGATTTGGATAGAGAAATCACTGCAGGGTCTGCTTTGTGGTTAGCAAACAAGTACATGTAAGTTTGAAGTATAACTTATGAGGCTTCCTAATGGCAGGAGGTTGACTGTCAGGGAAACATTCTCTAAAGAAGATAGAGCAGGACAATAGGAATTTTATTCTGATCTCACTCATTTTAGATACATTTTCACAAAAAGAAAGGTCATCTGGAGGGAAAACTGAAGCAATACCTTCCTTCCTCAGAGTCAGACTCTTCAGATTTGAAGAAATTTCTGAAGCACAACATTTTGTCCTCCAAGCCTAGCTCTTCTGACTGAAAAATCAACAGTCAGAAAGGGGAAGAACTCTTTTATTCTTTCCTGAAGAGGAAGTAGCTAAAGAAGATGTAGAAAATAATTGTCTAGTAAAACTCAGAAATTTTTCCCTGTCCACTGAAATAGAAACAGGAGAAGCAAAGTTTTATTTTTACCTGAAAAAGGTCAACCCAAAGCAGGCACACTATCCTGGGGCTCGGGCTCCAGTTCCCTCCTATGTGGCAGACCTTCAACCACCCCTTCCTCTTTTACAGACAAGACTGGTTTTCCCAAATTCACAGAGAGCAATCCTCTAGCCGCAGAGGACGTGTCTATCCCCTGTTCCTTAATGGCTGCAGTGCTATACCAGAGGGACTGAGGAAAATGGTTAAGCGGTCCAAAGAACCAAATCCAGCTACAGCAGAGTCACCCATCAGAAGCTGAGGAAAAATTGAAACCGACTTGACAACTTTCTTCTTCTTGCAGATGGGGAATGGAAAACTAAGGAGATCATTAACTGGCCAATGGTCCAGCCGCAAAAGAAACTTCAGTAACAACCAGTGCAGCCTGTAACCGTGCCACTTAAAAAAACAAAAACAACCTAACCGCCCCTAAAAGCACCAAGTTCGGCCTCAACAGATAAACTCAATACAAGAATATTAGAAAACTTTCAAAAAACAAATTTAGCATTCACAGTAATAAAATCTCCTGGTACAGATCGACAAGTCCAAACAAAATAGGCTTCCTTAGCATAATTAATAGTTTCACAGAAAAAAGCACTACTTTTCCTCAGAAAAAAATATAACTTGGCAATTGTAATGATATAGGGAAAACCTGCCTCTTTTTTGTGTGTGTGTGTGTGTGTGTGTGTGGGAGGGGAGTAAGGGCAAAAATGTTAATTTTGAGATTAGGGAGGGGAGAAGACTGCTGTAGTCACAGCCACTCCCTAGTGGGTTTTATGTCCTGATGGCCCCCAGAACTCCCTTTATTTTCCTGCTGCCATCTTTCCTATAGAAGCCATTTCTCCCCTTTTGGCTGTTTACCTCTGCCCTGCCTCCAGTAATACAACCATTTTTATGGAATATTTTGTACTGCTTTGGGGGACCATGACTACTGTTTTCCTTTTTCTTCCAGTCTTTTGCAAACAACTTCTGTTTGTAAATTCTTGCATACACTGTTGGAAACTCCTGGTGTGATTCTCAAACAATCTGGAAATATATCACTGATTGATAAGTATATTTCTTGCCATTTTAACCTTTTGGAGTTCTGCATTGTCTTAATTCTGACTGGGTGAATTATTGTTTGCCTGACTGAATTATTTTATATATTTTCTGGCATTGATTTATGTTTCTCATCTGTCCTGAAACTGCTTACCCCCTATTTCTGAGGTGGAGTTTATAAAACTGGTCTAACAGCTTTTGTGTTATCTGATTGCTTCAAGGCTTGCTGATTTAAAAATTGTTTCTGTTTGTAAATTCTTGCATACACTGTTGGTAACTCGGTGTGATTCTCAAACAATCTGGAAATATATCGCTGATTGATAAGTATATTTCTTGGCATTTTAACCTTTTAGAGTTCTGCATTGTCTTAATTCTGCTGACTGAATTATTTTATATATTTTCTGGCATTGTTTTATGTTTCTCATCTGTCCTGAAACTGTTTTTCCCCCTCCCTCCCACCCTATTCTTGTAGAGTTGTTATAGTTGGTGGCTTTGCAGTTGCCCGCCACTACTGTAAATTTGATCTGGCACACCCCTCCCAGTCTGGTGTTCACTCTACTTAATACAGAGAGAACATCTGAGAAGGCCAACCCACTTAGGTTCTTAACCTCTGCTCCTCCTTCCTCCCTCCTTGCACTTTACTAACAAAAAAAATAAATAAATAAAAAATTGCACTTCATTTTGTTTTTGCCTCTTCTTAACAGTAGTCAGTTGTATTTATTCTGCTGCATTTATTACTGCTTGGTAATAGCCTGATTAAATTGTAACTGCTATTCTAAGCCTTTTGATTTCAGCACTTGGGCTTCAGACCCGTTGTTTTACATTAAGAAGGTTTGTAGTCTGCACTGTTGGGTCAGGACAGGTAGCTTACATATTTCTAAATTGGGAATTGCTGATTAAAAGCTCAGGTCTGTTATTCTAAAAGTGTATTAATTCTGGTTTAAGCACTTGGGCTTCAGGCTAGTTATTTTACATTAAGAAGGTTTGTGGTCTGCACTCTTGTGGGAGGAGAGGTTAGATTCTGCCTTTCTGAGCTGGGAATTTCTGGTAAAAGGATTACTGTGCCTGCCTATTTGAACTGTTTCTCTCTGAAATTGGTGCGCCTTGTTTGCTGGAGCATAGACTAGATTCAGGCATGCTGAATCTAGCTTTGTTTGTATAACTTCAGCACTAATCCAGGCCATCTTTTCTGGAGAAGGTTCCCCTGCACCCTAGTCGCAAGAGTGTGCAGTCAGAACTTGTCTGATTGAAGACTGCTGGAACAGGGCTCAATTTTGAGCTTTTTTACTGGTTAATTGGGTAATTTGTTTAAATCAGTTTGCTCGTTTTCTATTGTTATATAAAAAAATTGCATTTTATTCATCTGCTTTTACTGTATTTGTGTTTCTTCCTACTTTATTGCATTTATTCTTCTGCATTTATTACTGCTTATTAGTAGCCTGATTAAACTGTAACTTATTCTAAGCCTTTGGTTGAAGCACTTGGGCTTCAGACCAGTTGTTTTACATTAAGGTGGTTTGTGGTCTGCACTGTTGTGGCAAAACAGGTAGCTTACATCCTTCTAAATTGGGAGTTGCTGATTGAAGGCTTAATGTCTGTTATTCTAAGAGTGTATTAGTTCTGGTTTAAGCACTTGGGCTTTGGGCCAGTTATTTTACATTAAGAAGGTGTGGTCTGCACTTTTGTGGGAAGAGAGGGTAGATTCTGCCCTCCTGAGCTGGGAGTTTCTGGTTAAAGGCTTATTGTGCCTTATTTGAACTGTTTCTTTCTGAAATTGGTACGCCTTGTTTGCTGTAGCATTAGACTAAATTCAGACCTGCTGAATCTAGCTTTGTTTATATAACTTGAGCACTAATCCAGACCATCATTTTTGGAGAAGGTTCCCCTGCACCCTAGTGGCAGGAGTGTGCAGTTAGAACTTGTCTGATCGGGAACGGGGCTCAGTTTTTAGCTTTTTATTGATTAATTTGTTGCTCATTTGCTACTGTTATAAAAAAATGCACTTTATGCATCACCGCTTAGCTAGGATTAAACTATTCCTGGCACCATAAAGTCTGCTCTTCAAATTTTCCCTTAGAACTAGCCAGTTTGTTTAGTTTTAGCACTCAAATCTGTTTCTATGAACTCAGCACTTGTTCAGAACTCGTTGTAAGCACTAAATAAGCTACAAATTACTACAGCACTCAACTTTCCTCACTTGTCTAGAGGAAAACAGTTTTTAGTACTTAATAAATAAGCACCTATTCAGGCATGTCTATGGGTCAGTTTCCGGTGTTTTCTCCTGTCTACCTGATGAATCTGGGCATCTTGGGGCAATGTAGCAAATGCCTCATGTACACAGACAACCCTCTCCTCCTACCACCCAACGCTACAACCTGTGAGAGATGCACTTATATAGCCAAACTGGAAGTAAAGCTCTCATCACCCAAGACTGGACTAGACAGTCAAGAGGAGAAGGTAAACACTTGCACCACACCACACTCTTCACATAGTCCCTCAAAACCTACACCACCAAAACACATACATAGCAACACAAAATACACACCAACATTTGCGGAGCCTCTCAATAAAAATCTGCTCAAGAAACAGAGACTTCCAAAGCAGAAACGCATGCAACCTCCACCCCCCAACACAACCCAAATGACACATAGCCCACAAACTCAGTGTGCCACTCAACCACAGCCCATAAGGCACAACAACGTACCAAACACTCTAGTCATAGGTGACTCTATAGTCAGGCACACTAATGTTCCACTCACCAGGCTAAACAAGGAGAAAGTTACTGTCAGCTGCCTGTCGGGTGCCAGGATCCATCACATAACACACGCACTTAGGTCACTCCACAACAAGTACAAATATGACTCGGTCATTGTCCATGTTGGTGTGAATGACCTGAGATGTACCTCCCTGGATTAAATGAAAAGTGACATGGAGGAGCTCTTCGATCTTGTAGCCCAGGCAGGTATGACCCTAGCCCTGAGTAGCATCCTGCCATCACCCAGAATGATACCACAGTACAAGGACAAAATGATTGACTTCAACAATTGGCTAAGCTTCTGGTGTCATTCTAAGGGGATCCCGTATCTGTCTGCTTGGGATGACATGATCGACAGACCACGATGCTTTGCCAGAAATGGCCTGCACCTGTCGCCCTTGGGATTCCGGATACTGGCTAAGGCTCTTTCCACCCCTATAGTGCCTTTTTTAGACAAGGTTCAAATGACAAATTCACCACCGTAACAGGCACAAACAAGCAAAATCTGAGGGTAATGCTACTCAATGTTAGAAGTCTAAACCTCAAAATGCATTCACTCAAGGCACTCCTTAAAATGGAGAACATCGACATCTGTGCAGTGACAGAGACAGTACAGTTGTGTACACTTACCATAAATGTAGATGTTCGAGTGTATTCACTGTTGCAGTCATTACATTTGGGTAATCTGCTGGCAGGTTGCCCTCAGTCGGCCTGAATAACAAAGTCTTGGGTCCTGGATCAGTCGCTGTCTCCTCTTCCATGACGTCAGGTCGTCAGGGGTATAAAACATGCAGCCGACGCCATTTTATTATTTTTCTTGCTCCAGATGTCAGGTGCCCCCCAAATGGGGAGCAAATATATATATATATATATATATATATATATATATATATATATATATATATATATATATATATATATATATATATATATATATATATATATATATATATATATACACACACACAAATAAATAGTAATATATGTAAATGCACTTTTAGCAATATAAACTTTACCTTCATCTAAAAGCAAATACACTACAAAGGCTTTAGAATATAGTGAAGGAAAGAGAAGTTATAGAAAAAGAGGGATGGCGGGTGGGTAACCCGGACTGCAACAGTGAATACACATTTATGGTAAGTGTACACAACTGTACTATGTTCTTCGTGTTTCACTGTTGCAGTCATTACATTTGGGTAGAATCCCAAAGCTATGGATGGGAGGATGGAACTAAATAGCATTAGGAGCAGCTATAAGGCCCTGCAGAACTGCAGTGGCAAAGCCTGCCCTGGATTTAGAGAAGAGGGGCAAATGATAATGCTTTGTGAAGGTATGAACAGAGCTCCAAGTAGCAGCTTCTAGAATGTCTTTGGTTGGAACTCCCCTAAGAAAGGCTGCTGAGGTAGAGGCAGCCCTGGTGGAATGTGACCTGATTCCCTACCATGATGCAAGTAGCAGAAACAAATGCAGTGGCTTATCCACTTAGAAATAGTCTGCTTTGATATAGCCTTCCCCTCTGATCCTGAAGCAAATGCCACCAGTAGTTGCTCAGACTTTCTTAGAGATTTGGTCCTGTTTAAGTACAATCTTAGTTGTCTGTGTACGTCCAATGAATGCAGAATCTGCTCCCCCTTGTTCTGCGGATTTGGGTAAAATGTTGGCAGGTGAATAGTTTGATTAAGAGCCACACTGGATACCACCTTAGGCATAAAGGAAGGACTGCTCCTGAGGGACACCTTGTCCGGGTAAAATGTAATAAAAGGCTCCACAGCCATGAGAGCCTATAGTTCTGAAATCCTTCTTGCTAAAGTAATTGCCAAAAGGAAAGCTGTTTTCCAAGATAAAAACTTTATATCCGCAGTTGCTGCTGGTTCAAAAGGAGGCAGGGTGAGTTTTTCCAGCACAAAATTGAGGTCCCATGCAGGAGTTGGTGATCTTATGGGAGGCCTTAAATTTTTGGCCCCTCTAAGATACTGTTTTAGCAGAGGATGAGAAAAGATGGGAGGCTCCGTGTTGTAATAAGCTGAGATGGCAGAGGCATGGATTTTTATTGAAGAAAAAGATAGGCCCTTGTCAAGAATCTCAGTCAAGTATTGTAAAATCTGAGGGATATTCGGTTTTGCTGTGTCTGTCCCTTGTGCTTGGTTCCAAGCACAGAATCTCTTCCATTTATCAGCATAAGATTTTCTAGTACTAGGCCTTCTGGCTTCCAAAATGACATCCATCACAGATTTACTGAGAGGTGTTGTTTGAATAATTACATGATCAGCCATGCTGCAAGGTTCAGAGTTTGGAGCTGAGTGTGCATAATTTGATTGTTCTGCTGAGACAGTAGATGAGGTATTTGAGACCAAGTACCAAGGAGGGAGTTGAGACATATTCCTTAGAACTGGGTACCAGTGCTGGCGAGGTCAGTCTGGAGCAATTAGGATCATTTTTGGTTTTTCCTGTCTGACCTTTAGTAAGACCTTGGAGAGAAGAGGCAGAGGGGGAAAGGCGTAGACTGATAGTTTTTTCCAACGGAAGGATAGGGCATCCACTTTCCATGTTTGTCTGTGATAAGTCCTTGTGCAGAACTTGTCCAGTTGATAATTTTGGGGAGAGGCAAATTGATGTATGTATGGGCTCCCCCATTTCTGTGTTACCATGCTGAAGATTTGTGGATCCAGTTTCCACTCGTGCGGGTCCTTAATATTTCTGCTTAGGTCATCTGCCAGAGTATTTTGTTTTCCTGGCAGGAACTGAGCTTGAAGATGTACTTGGTAAGTCAAGGCTGTGTTCCACAATGCCATGGCTAGTCTGCAAAGGGGGTAGGATTGTGTACCCCCTGCTTGTTTATGTACCACATAACCGTGGTGTTGTCCATCTTTATCAGTAATTGTCCTGGATGAAGTAAGTCCTTGAAGGCTGTTAGGGCATTCTGAACAGCTAGCATCTCTTTCTGGTTGATATGCAGATGCATTTGTTTTGGGCTCCATATGCCGTGAATGCATCGCCCCGCCAAGTGGGCCCCCCAAGCATAGTCTGATGCGTCTGTAGTTAGGGTTTGGATGGCAGGGGGTAGAGTGAATGACAGTCCCTTGTTTTGGTGACATGTCTCTGACCACCAAAGAAACTCCTGTTGTAGGCAGGGAATGAGAGGAATCAATGTTGACTCCATAAACTTTTTAGGTATCATTGAAGTTTCCTCATATGCAGTCTTGCATATGGAATTAGTAGAATGCAGGATGCCATGAACCCCAAAGCCTGCAGAATTTGTCTTGCAGATAACTGGGTTTTTGTTGCCATCTGTCTGAAGTATATAGTCAGTTGCCTTTGTTTGTCTGGCATAAGGTAAGCCATCTGGGCAGTTGTATTCAAGCTTGCACCCAGGAATGTAATTTCTTGAGAGGGTACCAGTTGTGATTTCTTTTCATTTATTGTGTACCCTAGGCATGTTAGAAGCCTTTTTACAAACGCCAGATGTTGAAGAAGAATGTCCTTATTCTCTGCTTGAATGAGACAGTCGTCCAGGTAAGGATAAATTTGTATGCTTCTTTGTCTGCAAAATGCAATTACTGGTGCCAGGCACTTTGTAAAGACACTGGGCGCAGTAGATAAGCCAAAGGGCAGTGCAGAGAATTGGTAATGCATAAAACCTGCCTTGAAGCGGAGGTATCTTCTGCACGATTTCCTTCTTGGGATATGCAGGTATGCCTCTTTTAAGTCTAGAGTCACTAATGAAGCGTTCCTGCCCAGCATAGGCAGTAGCTGTTGTGAAGTCAGAATTTTGTTCAAAGTGGATAAGTCCAGTATTGGATGCCAGGCATTGTCTTTTCTGGGTACCAGGAACAGTCTTGAATAAAAACCTTGTCCTTTTTCCTGTTCTGGTACTGGTTGAATAGCCCCCATATCCATGAGGGACGTAACTTGTTTCTGAGCCTCTGTCCATTGATTTTGTGGCAGATCTGGCCAACCATTTGGAATTGGCAAAGTATGGAAATGAAATCTGTACCCCTGGGATACTATGTTTAATATCCACTTATCCTGGGTAATTAACTGCCAATTTTGAGCATGAAGTGCTAATTTTCCCCCCAAGGCGGCTGCCAAAAGATAAGTGCTTGGTGATGGCAGAGGGAAGTCATTGAGACTGCTTACTGTACAGTTGTGCTTTGTTTCCACCAGATTTGGAGGTGGAAGCACCCCATTGCTTTGACCTGTAAGAACCCTGTGATTGGTATCTAGAGCCTTTTGAGCGCCTGGATTTGCCTTGAGAGGCTCTGTTGGACACAGGAAAGGACCAATTTTTAGTAGGCCAGTGCCTGCTGAATCTGGGTGGCTGCACTTGTAAGAAATCTTTTACAGTTTGCATAGATTTAGCTTTGTCTTCCATTTTCTTTAAAACTTCTTCTGCCTTGTTACCAAACAGAGTATCATGCTTTAAAGGGGCATCCAACAATTTAGCTTTAACATGATCAGGCAGATTTTGCTCCTTGAATCAGGCATGCCTTCTAATCACAGATCCAGTAACTGCAGCCCTGCAAGAGGCCTCCAAGGAATCAAAACCACATTGCAAAGTATGCTTTCCAACCTGTTCTGCTGCATGCAATAATTCCTGTAATTCTTTATTTTCCACACAATCAGAAATCAACATCATTTTCTGTTTCAATAAGCCCATAACATGCTGTTGATATTTAAGCATATGAAACTGGCAATTTAAGGCCCTAATTGCCAAGGTTGCAGACGTATAAACCTTCTTTTCCCATCTATCCAGTGCCCTGGAATCTCTATCAGAGGGGGTAAGATTTTTGGCTGTGGAGGCCTTTACACCTTTGGGACCTTGTGAGATAGTTTCAGGATCAGCAGCAGGATATTTGAACAGAAATTTGTGGGAGTCAGGAACCCTGTACTATCTGTCTGGCTTACTAGGAGCCGGAGGTAGGGAATCAGGAGCCATGCTTGATTCCGAAAACACATCATCAATAATGTCTAATACAGGAGGTATAGCCAAAGGCCTATGCTGAGGAAGAAGAAGGAAATCCCTAAGCCTCTTTTTTTGATATAGAGAAATCCTGACTCTTCCAATGAAAATGTTCCCTTAAAGTATGCAAGGTTTCTCCAAAAGAATAATCCTCAGGAGATGCAGAGGGTATGGATTCTTCTGCATCTGAAGCCTCATATGGTGGTACAGAAAATTCCTGATCAGAAGAGGAATCAGAAGAAATGGAAACCTGATCTGAAAATTCATAATCAGTGTCTTGCCTAGGCCTCTTAGCGGGGGGGTGGGAACTCCTGATCAAGGTAATTAAGTTCTCAGCCATTTTGATCATCTGTGCGTCATTTTTTTAGACTTATAAGATGTTATTCTGATCTTGTTTTTGAAGCTGGCATCGGTTTTATATAAAAATGTTGAGGCCTGAAAACACCCTCAGAAGCCGGTGCCTGCTCAGCGGCTCTGGACCCATCCAAGGGAGAGATATCCGCTCTGAGAATACTCTGAGAATCTCGCGGCATACCGGACTCCGCATGGGTCTTGGTAGAGGCCTGCGACTCAAAAGTAGCAGGTATCAGGGGCTGCGAAAGCGCCTCACTGAGTACCGGCGACTGGCTTAGGAGAAGCTTTGTCGTCGGGTTTGGACCTTGATGGTCTGTCTCTGTCTTTCTCTTTGCGCTTTTTGTGAACTCCGTTAGTCGGATTGCTAACCGACGACATTTCAGGGTAATTAAATCTGGATCCAAAATATTTTGAAGCAAAAATATACTGACGTTTAATAGTGCATTGGTTAAATCTAGCACAAAACCGACAGCAAGGCATGTTATGATCTGGGCCTAAGCAAGGAATACAGTACAAATGAAAATCCTTATGAGGTACTCGCTTCCCACAAGTAATGCAATTATTAACTTTTACTGACATCGGTAAGGAACAAGAAAAAGTTTCCCCAACGGGGTACTTAGCTTTAGTTGAAGACTTTGGTTCTGAAACTCGAATGCGAAAATTTCAGGAGTCGGCCAACCGGCACTTGCGAACTGCTTCTGCTTCGGGCACCGCGCGGCAAGAAAGACTGAATAAAATGGCTTCGGCTGCATGTTTTATACCCCTGACGACCTGACATCATGGAAGAGGAGACAGCGACCGATGCAGGACCCAAGACTTTGTTATTCAGGCCAACTGAGGGCAACCTGCCAGCAGATTACACAAATGTAATGACTGCAACAGTGAAACAAAAAGAACATCTGGTTCAAGGCTCCAGAGAGCACCCCTGCATTATCAGACTATAATTCATACAACACCTTTCGGCCACCTGACATGGACCGAAACACTAAAGGTGGAGGTGTGTCCATATTCATTAAGGATATCCACACCTCCAGGCTAGTTGCTCAGCATAATGCATCCAAGATTATCCATGTGCAACTAACTCTGGGCAAGACCGCAATCTAAATTGTAACTTGCTACAAATCCCCCACCATGCCCCAGGATTCCCACTCATTTCTTGATACACTGGAAAATATTAGGGTACAACCCAACACCCCAATAATGTGCGATTTCAACTACCTCAGCATTAAATGGGAAAACTACTCATGTACCAACTCTTTTGCTCAATGTTTTCTGGAATTCATAAATTCCAACGCCTTGGATCAACTTATCCTCACCCCTGCCAGGGGCAGCAATATCCTAGACCTGGTCATTACCAACATGGGCGACCGGTGTTCCACACCAGAGGTCAATTCCTTGTTGGTCAGATCCGACTACAAGCTAATCAGCCTAGACATCCACATCCCACCCCCACTCCCCATTAGGGAAACCACTGTAAAAAATTTCTGCAAAGCCAACTTCATGCTTCTTAAGACAGAAGTAGCAAACTTCACGACACCCATGCAGACGGACAATAGAGGTACGACTGCTGAACCCTACACAAATGCACTTTATAAGCACTTACACGAGTGTATGGATCGTGCTATCCCTAACAGAACCAAGATGCTATCCTCCAAAAAAAAGGAGTCCAATCTGGTGGTCCCGCCATAAACCAACACTATAACAGAAGAAAGAAACTGTTGCAAAAAAGAGTAAAATCCCATGACTGGAAGAACTCCCTGGTCAGCCTCAGTAAGAAGCTGAGATCCCTCATAAAATTCTCCAAAGCTACTTATGAAAACAAAATCGCCACTGATTCTAAAGACAACCAAAAAGCATTCTATAGCTATGTCAAGAATCTCAATGACAACACACAGATCTGCTCTAAGTTACAGCACAATGGCACTAAATATACAGAACCAACTGATACTACCAGCATCCTGGCAGATAGGTTCAGTGTTAACTTTACCCCACCCCCACCCCCTAAAGGGCCCATCGCTATACCAGAAGAATGCAAAGTTCCTGTAATCATGACTGCATAGGTAAAAACCACACTCTCCAAAGCCTAGAACACAGCATCCATGGGACCTGACAACATCCCAGGCTGTGTTCTACATGAACTACAAAATGAACTGGCACCTCAACTAAGCACCATGTTCAGTCATAGCCTCACCTCAGGCTTTGTGCCCACTGAATGGCGCACAGCGATGGTTATCCCACTCCACAAAGGGGAGCCACCACGGTCCCCGGAAACTACCACCCCATTAGCCTAACGAGCCTGGTCTGCAAGGCCATGGAATGTATTACCATGGAACTTATAAACAAAGACATGGTAATCTCCAAACTCTGGACCCCACCCAGTTCAGGTTTGTAAAAGGCAGATCATGTCTCCTAAACTTGACTGACTTCTTTGAAGCAGTCACCAAAGCTGTAGATGAGGGTAAGGTGGTTCACACTGCCTATCTAGACCTCGCCAAGGCTTGTGACACCACCCCCCCACTCTGGAATTATAGATAAACTTACTAAACTATGTATAAATCCCTATGTCACAAGATGGGTTGCAACTGGCTCACTGACAGAACCCACACTGTGAAAGTAGCAGACTCCAAATCCGAATTCAGACCACTGACAAGTGGAGTACCACAGAGTTCAGTCATGGGTCCTCTCCTGTTTGGTATCTACTTTATTGAAGTACAAGCTAACACAGAAGGTCTTTGGCTAACGAAGTTCGCTGATGACTGCAAACTAGGAGCCATAACTGAAACTCCTAACGATGTGGACATCCTACAAAAGGGCCTCACTGAGACAGATGCTGGTGTCAAAGCCATGGCCTCAAGCTCAATGTCAAAAAGTGCATTGTTATCCCCTTTGGTAAAAACTCTGTAGCCATGAGCTACCACATAGGTGGTAATCTACTTAACACCGAAAGTGTGATAAGGGACCTTGGGACACAGGTGGAGAGCAGTCTCTCCTTTGATAATCACATTGCCACAGTAGTCAGGAAATCCTTCTACTTGGCACACTTCATCACAAAAGGTTTCTTATCCAGGAAAAAAGAGATCATTGTTCTTCTCTACTCGTCACTCATTAGACCCATTATAGAGTACAACACCCCTTTTGGTCTGTACCTTACAAGACATCTACAACAACTGGAAAGGCCTTAGAAATACCTCACAAAGAGGATTACTGGCCTCAAACAGATGCCCTACACAGACCGTCTAAAAAAACTCCAGCTTTACTCCGTCGCATATCGCCTACTCAGAGGTGATCTCTGCCTAACATACAAAGCTATGTCAAACCCAGAGCTGTTGGACATGCTCCACTTAAAGAAATCCCAATCCCTCTGAGCTACACGCTCTAGGGACCTAAACCATGTCACCACAATAAACAGAATATGCTGGCAGGATAGATTCCTGTCCCAGAGACTTCCCATACTCTGGAACAAACTACCTATCTATATCAAACAAAGCTCCTCATTAGCACTCTTCAAGAAAATATTGTTGATTGGATGGGAAATAGGAAATTCACCCCGGGGATCACCTCTGTGGCTCTGCTCAACAGGGGCACATGAAAATAATTTTCTTGGGTGGCGAAAGCCAGGGTACCTTTTTGGCTAGGCTTGTATAGGCCCTTGGGCCAATAGCCTAGTACCTACCTATGAACTACGGATGGTAATTTAAACAGCAACAAGGAGAAGTGCCAGGACACCTTCAGGTAAGGACTGGATCTTCAGCCATAAATGCCTCCTCATGACCACCAAGTAGCAGCAACCCTCAATAATGCATCTACAGCATCACATACATTTTATGGAATGTCTCCCTAACTGCACAACAGTATGGAACTGGCCAGTGATTACTGCTTCCAGTGAGTCATCCTTCAACACATATACACACACACACACTTACAATGCTTCTTTTAAATGTTCACCCTAATAATTTATTGTGTGTGTTTGACAATACAGTAGTCTGGAGGTAAGGGTTAATGCTGTGTAAACTTTGTTTCAAAAGCAGACTATAAGGGCTCCCTATTGAAATGTCGGCACTCATTATACCCAGCACTGACAAGCCAAAAAAAAAAACAAAACTGCAAGAGAAGAGGGAATCTTGAGCATTGCTCTTCTCCTTTAAATTCTTTTTTGCAAAAGGGGGGCAAGCTCCCTCATGCCACCCACCCAAGCTTACATATATGCCAACTGCAAGACTACCATACCTCGAGAAAAGGGAATATTCAGATAAATAGCCATCCTGAACTTGATATATCGAAGTCCATTTTTTTGCCATTCAGTCTCCATGTTTTGGGACTCACTCTGGCAGATACCAATATTTCAAGTGGTTACCATCTATAAACCTTATTGGGAAGTCTATTGCTCCATGGGGTCACTTTTCTCCTTTAGCAGTATCCAATGGTATTGTACCTGGCTCGGCCTCTGGGTTTTTGCACAGGAATCTTTGAGGTTCCTGTACCATATAAAAATGGTCCAACCTCTTTGTAACTGGGAACTGGGAATCTAGCACTAAAAATAATACTTAAAAAAAATAGAAATCCAATTATATTTCTTTGTAGTGTTAGCAGTTCTGCCTGCTTCATGTACTACCAGTTACAGAGGGAGGCATAGGAAGAGAAAAAGTGTAAAAGATTTGTGTTTTACAGCTTTGAAAGCTCTAACACACTTGCTGCTGCCAGATATTTCTTTGTAGTAAATGAATGTTTAGCTGCTCCAATGCCCTACAAGATAAATTACGTGAAGTTTTACAGCTTTAAAAGCTGTAACACATTAATGGTTGTCTTACAAAAACGTGATCAGAAGTGAAGTACAATTCTGATCCTGTAACAGTTTAAGACACTTTGAAATGCCACACAAATGTTTCTAAAGTTGGTTTAACTTGTCTGCACTTTTCTGTGGTGGCCAACATTTATTTTCTAGTGTGACACTAAAGCTTAATGACTTTGAAAGGTGCTTAACAAAACTTTAAAGTATATTTCTTACATTAGAAGCAGGTTTAACAATATTGCCTTTTTTGAAACTTCCAAGTTAGCTGCACACTAATCAACAGCTTAACTTTGGCTCTCCTAGTGTGAACAAAGAAACTGAGAGATAAAGGCCAGTAATTCTGACAGTTTTTGTACATTTCAGTTCCTGGTTAGTAAGCGCACTGGATGCCAGCAAAGAAGAAACTTGAAGACCCTGAAAATATCAACTAGAAAAGGTGAAGCAAAAACGCTGACTGGGAAGAACCCTGCAGCTGTTCTGCAAAAAGTGGTTCAAGCTCCAACTTTGGTACAAGAGACGGCTTCCAGTAACTTAAAAGAAAAAATACATCAAGTGTGCTCAGAGCTGATTAAAATAAATGAAACACTAAAGAAGTATATCGACTCAAAAATAAAAGGTTGGAAAAAATGGAAGAAACTTTAAACAGCTACTTAGAAGAACTGATAAAACTGCAAAAATCAGAGGCTGAAATGAACAAAAAGCTGATTGAATATGAGATTGCTCATGAAGAGCCATTTCAAAAAATGGCAGTTAGAGAACATAGCATGCAGAGAAAACCCTGAGATTTTTCTGCAAAACAAGAAAAACTGGGAGGAACAGACCATATTAATTTTATGAAAGCAGAGATAAGCAACTGGACCGGTATTCCACATCACGGTTTGTTAATTAAAAGGTCACATTGTGTATGCTCCTAACCTGGCCATCAGAAAGTAGCAAAGACCTGTATTAGTAAAGGTGCAATTACTCCAGCAGAAAGAGTTGATCCTAACTAAACTGCAAAGTATTACAACTGGAGACAGCAGAGTGTTTGTGGAAAATTATTCAATTTACACCAGGCATAAGGGAAGCAAATTTATCCTGCCAAAAGGCAGGTGTGAGATTCAAGTTACTGTATACAACCATTTTCAGAATATTTGCTAAGATAAGATGCTCTCCTCCAAAAAAAAGGATGCCAATCAGGTGGTCCCTTGCCATAAACAAACTTTACAACAAAAGGAAGAAACTGTTGCAGAAAAGAGGAAACTCCCAGGATGCAAAAAACTCCCTTACCAGCCTCAGTAAGAAGCTGAGATCCCTCATAAAATCCTCCAAAGCTAGTTACGAAAATAAAATTGCCAAAGACAACCACAAGGCATTCTATAACTATGTTAAGAATCTAAATGGCAATGCTCAGATCTGCTCTGAGCTACAACAGAATGGCATTAAATATACTGATCCCAAGGATATTGCCAATATCGTGGCAGATCGATTCAGTGCCAACTTCACCCGCCTCTCACCCCCTAAATGGCCCATCTCAATACCGGAAGATTGCCAAATTCCGGTAATAACGGCTACACAGGTAAAAAACGCACTCTCCAAAGCTAAGAATACAGCATCCATGCGACCAGATGACATCCCGGGCTGGGTACTACATGAACTACAAAATGAACTGGCACCTCACCTAAGTGTCATATTTAATCATACCCTCACCTCAGGCTTCATGCCCACTGAGTGGCGCACAGCTGCATTTATCCCACTCCACAAGGGGGGATCCACCTTGGATCCTGGGAACTACCGCTCCATCAGTCTGACGAGCCTGATCTGCAAGGCCATGGAATGTATTATCATGGAACTTATAAACAAAGACATTGGCAACCTTAAAACACTGGACCCCACCCAGTTTGGGTTCGTGAAGGGCTGATCTTGTCTCCTGAACCTGTCTGACTTCTTCGAATCAGTCTCCAGAGCCGTGGACGAGGGTAAGGCAGTCCTCACAGCCTATCTGGACCTCGCCAAGGCCTTTGACACCATCCCCCACTCTGGAATCATAGATAAACTTACTAAGCTGGGCATTAATCCCTACGTCACTCGATAGGTTGCCAACTAGCTTACTGACAGAACCAACGCTGTAAAAGAAGTTGACTCCAAATCCAGCTCCAGACAAGTGACAAGTGGAGTACCTCAGGGTTCAGTCCTGGGACCTCTCTTGTTTGGTATCTACTTCTCTGAAGTACAGGCCAATACTAAGTTACTCTGGCTAACAAAGTTTGCAGATGACTGCAAACTGGGAGCCATTATTGAATCCCCAAAGGATGTCGATACGCTACAAAAGGGCCTTACAGAAACAGATGCTTGGTGCCAGAGCCATGGGCTCAAGCTCAATGCCAAGAAATGTATAGTTATCCCCTTTTGGGAAAAAACATGTACCCGTGAATTATCACATAGGTGGCAATACACTAAACACCGAAAGTGTGATAAGAGACTTAGGGACACAGTTGGACAGTGGTCTCACCTTCAATAACCACATCGCCACAAGAGTCAGGAAATCCGTCTATGTGGCACACCTCATCACTACGAGCTTTTCATCCAGAAAAAAGAAGGTCATTGTCCCACTGTACTCATCCCTCATTAGACCCATTATAGAATACAATGCCCCATTTGGTATGTACCTCTCAAGACATCTGCAACAACTGGAAAGGCCGTAGAAATACCTCACTAAAAGAATCACAGGCCTAAAGCAGATGCCCTATGCTAACCGCCTTAAAAAAACTCCAGCTATACTCTGTCGCATATCGTCTACTCCGAGGCGATCTCTGCTTAACATACAAGACCATGTCAAACCCAGAGCTGTTGGACATACTACACTTAAAGAAATCCCAATCCCTCAGAGCGACATGCTCCAGGGATCTAAACCTTGTCATCACCATAAACAAAACATGCTGGAGGGATAGGTTCCTGACCCAGAGACTCCCCAGACTCTGGAACAGACTGCCCATACATTTCAAGCAGAGCACCTATTTGGCCCTCTTCAAAACGAACCTTGATAATTAGAAGGCAGAATGGAAATTCACCCCAGGGATCATGTCAGTCGCCCTGCTAGACAGGGGTCCAGGGAAGTAAATAGTGTGGGAAGAAATAGCCAGGGAATTGTTATGGCTAGACTTGTATAGGCCCTAGGGACGATAGCCTAGTGCCAACCTATGAACCTACTTTTCTTGCAGGATCAAAGTCTTTTTTAGATGCAGAATGGGCCAAGGAGGAAATATAAAGGTTTGTCCAACAAAAAGTGGGCCATCAAACAGAAGGAGTCTCTGCTTCTCATTCTTCTGATGATAAAGCCCATAGAGATTTTGTCAATGAAATATTTTCCAATATTTCACAGGAAAATGCTTGAGAGACAGAAAAAAGCACAGGAGATGACTAGAAGAATCGGGACCTGACCTGGAGTCTGGGGTTGGGAGATGGTGATGAAAAGGAAGAAGACCAGCAACACTGAAATTAGTGAATAAATGTGAGACTATAAAGCATCAGTCACATTTATGAAGTATGGCTTTACAAGAAAAAGTTACTGAAAAAGATTGGAGTTTTTGATGACTTTGTTAACCGTGGGGGGACTGAAAGGCATATACCCCACTTCATGTCATTAATGTTTGGAAAGACACTAAAAGGAAAAGAAAAAGAAAAAAATAACTAAGTAAAACAATTTCTATTCTTAACATTATTAGTATAAAACTTTTCATAATATAAATATACTAAAGTAAACAAATACTTTTTTAGTTTTAAGAAATGTAGGCATAACAATATAGAAAGAGAAGAAGGGCTAGACAAAAGCATGTTCAACTTAATTTGCTGTAATTTTGGGATGTGAGATGGGACGTGAAAGTGCACTGATTATAATATATGCAAAGTTGAGGTTGAGGTGTATTCTCTTAGCTTTGCAAAGGTGAATGCCTGGACTACTGCCCTTGGCTTAATCTAATAAAAAGTTTCTCATGTAAACAAGTATGTTTTAAAAATAAGAACACTTTGAATGTAAAAGTTTCATTTAGCAAATAAATGTTCAGTGTGAGTTCAGAAGTGGGGACAGCTGTACATTGTGTTCTTATGTTTCCATGAAGACAATCTGATTACAGGTCCGAACAGTGTTTGCTGAGAGAAATGTAAAATTAAAAGGTACAAGGGCAAAAAAAATTAGTAAAAAAAGTTTGACATCACTGGAAGTATAAGAGGGAGCAGTTTTCCTGGTACATAAATACCTCAATACATTTACTAGAAAAGTGTACAATTTAGTTTTAAAGATAGCAATTGCACTTTTTCTTACGGCTAAAAGTTAATGTTTTCTGAAAACATACAATCCATTTTTCACATCTGGGAGCGAACTAAAGACAAGACAAGTACAGACAGCAGTTAGTGTAAGTAGGATCATAAGCTGTAACACATGCTTTAGCGTGGCTAACCTTAATTTTTAGTTAGATAATGCCTGTGGTGCAGCTGTTGATGTGAGACAATTGTTCTTGTCAGGAGGGTTACACTTCAATATGTACATAGTGTGCATGTTTTAAGTTAAAAGGTTCTGGAGGTATTCTGTGGATGTGTTTTGTTTTTCGTTTGAGGGTTTCATAAAAAAAAAAGTCTTGGCAAATGTGACAGGTTCAAATGGAGGTGACAAGAAACAACTGTATAAAGGATCAACCTGCCAAACATTAATAGGTGCATGTAACACAAAACTGGAAACAGATATTTAAAAAAGCTGACATATACAATATGTGAGTATAATAACTTCTTATCATATCCATATCATTTTGGAATGTGATTGGCCTCACAAGTACAGACTAAAAGAGTATTGTATTACATTAAGAAATGCAGAGTACAAATAGCAATGCTACACTGCTACAAGAAACACATTTGGAATGATGTGAGCATGTGACTTTGATAAAGAAAAGATTTTATGATGGATATTGAGCAGAATATCAGTGATAAGGGAAAACAGAAGAACTTATACTAATTGCTAGAGGAGCCCCAATAGTAACAGAAGAAGGGAAAAAAGATAATAATGATAGATCTGTGGTAGTAACGGGCTACTGGTAAGGCACTAGATTACACTGGCATGTATTTATATTCCACCTAAAACTGCTATTATAGAGCTTAATAAAATTTTAGGAGAAATAATCAGCTTTCAGCAGGGAATATTACTTATAGTTAGGGACTGGTACTTGATTTGCAACAGCGAGGATGTATCTGGGGATGTAAAAGGGAGATTATAGCAAAAGAGGGTAGATTTCTGAAAAAAATTCTGAAAAAAGTTATTACGGAAGACATGAATTCAGTAGCAGGAAGTCAGAATTTACATACCATTCCACAAGGTATAATAACTGGGCTAGATTAGACAGAAATTTATTTCACAGGAACATGTGCATTTATTTGAAAGCTTTGACACACATCCAATAACTATTTCAGATCAAGTGCCAATAATAACTACGATAAGAATGCTGGCTAATGAAGTAAAAATGAGACACTGGTGCTTCCTCACCTATCTGTTAAAAAGAGCGGATTTAAAAAATGGGTAATGAAAATTATTTGAGAGTTATTAGGGAAAATAGAAATTTCTTTAGAAGTTATAGTTAGTAAGTGGGGTAAAATGAAAATGGAGACTAAAAATAGGACTGAAATAAAAGAAGTAGCCTTGTCTAATACAGAGGTTCATCTGTTAATTGAATGCTTTACTACATGTAACTCATGACTGTGTACCTGAATGTTTTCTTTTTTTATTATTCTCTCCTGTGCTTAACTGCTGTCTGCGATATTGTATTTTAAGCAACTGTAAATTGAATGCTTTATTTGGATAGCATTAGAACGTTATCTTTGTTACTATTTCTTCCCTGTGCTTTACTGCAGTCTGCAACATTGTAATTCAAGCAACTGTGAGCTGAATGCTTTATTCATATAGCATTTCCGGCTCCTTTTTCTAGGCTAAGTACCTGAATGTCTACACTTACTGCAGCTGACTAAGCTATTGTTTTTCTTCTTAACTGGTTTACAAGCCTGTAACGAGTAATGCAACTACGCCACCCATGTGGACCCTACATATGTTGCCGTTGCTCAGCTACATCCCTACAAGCCTGAATCTGCTGCCTTAAACTGCTGTTGCTCCTATTATCCCTTTACGAGTGAAACGGCTGCTATTATTATCTTATTTTTTGTGTTATGCTTGGAACTATTTAGTAGCAGTATTCCACTCTCGTGGAGCTACTTATTGATGTACTTCATATCCCATTAGTCTGTTCTAGTCCTGGAATGGACCATTTTTAATCAGCGACTCCCACTTTGAACTGATCTGGGAGCACTCACATTGTAAAAGTCCATTCTCTGCCTGGAACGGCTTTATATAGCTGTGCCACCCACGTGGCGTTCTTAAGATATCAGTTGTCCGTATTTAGTCAGGAACGTCTTATTTCGAGTGCCCCCCCCCCCCCCATGGAGTTAATATAAGTATACTAATGGTATTATTTCCCCTCCAGCTATTTACTATATGATTTACTATATGTGATTTAATGCACCAAGTGTTTCTTTCTTTATTTTTAGCTTCTCGGCTTTCAAACTACGCCACACACTTGGCTCCTTTGCTTTAATGGTACTAGTCTAAAGCATGTAAGGCTGGTCTTTAGTGTCCTAGTAAACAGATATATAAGCTGGCTTAAGATTGAGTTAATTATATAGTACACTCAAATAGCTGCAGTCTATGTATGTACTATACCTTTTATGCATTTAACGTATGTACTATAACTTAAAGTCAACATATGGACAGCTGTCCTAACAGTGCCTTTGCTACTTTACAACTCTTACAGTACTATTGCCATATAATTGAGTTCTACAACCTCTCTCTGAAATAAGTGAATGCATAGAAGCTATATTTATTAATTATGTCCTTTTGTAAGCTAATTATTTGTTTATTGCCGTTATTGAGTAACATGTGCTAACCTTTTTTCTCCTCTACATTTATCTTCTCTTTCTATCCAAAGTACCATGTGTTCCTCTGTGCTGTTCCTGAGTTAGTCTCTAACTGCCTACCTACCTGGTGACTAAGGACACTATCCAATTCTGCGGCCTCATCTAAACTGCCTTTTTTTTGCCCTGCACCCTCTCTCAAGGAAGCAAGGAAGTATGTGGTTGACTAAGTCCTGTTTTTACAACTGACTACTGTCTACTAATTGCTTCAGGGGTCATAAAGTAAGCTACGAGCCTGAACAGCCAGCAGCCTCTACTACCCCCTCCTATCCACCCTGAATCTAACTAACCTCCTCTACTTCATGTACACCCCCCTCTGACCTGCTATTCACTCCATCCCTGGTTCTCAACCAGCCAACTCTCTACATATCTACCTGCTATACTGGATCTGCCCACTAGGTGGCACCCTCTTTCCCTATAATTATCTCAAGCTTTAATCATTCTGTAGTTTTCCTCTGCTTCACACAAAATACCCCTTAGGTCGTAGACCTGCTACTATTTTTTCCCTTACCCCTTACTTCAACTGCATACTCTTACCTGTTCTTTCTCTAATCTCACAGACTACTGATATACCTCTGATCTTTCCCACGCCTGACTCACCTACTTACCTTCAGTTATCAGCATTGCTGATAGTTTATTCTCCTTCACTTGTCTCTTCCCGCTCCATTCACCCTGCGGGCTCACTCCGCTCCTCTCCCCACCCCCAATTCCCAACCACCCCCAGGGGTCCTACTCTAATCACACCCTCTCCCTCTCATACTAATTATATCCCCTCCCATTGCTAATTACCACCTTTCTTCCTTACTTTCAATTACCTCTACCTATTTCTCCTACCACACCCTACACCAATTTTCCTTCCACACTTAGCATACCTCCAAACCAATAACTACAACCTAACAACTTACCCTCCCAGATGCATTCAGTACCCTACTCAACCCTCTTATAGAGGCTACTCATACTCTTACTTCTACCACCCCTAATTATAGCTTACCTGCTAACCTCCTATGAGCACCCAATATATCCACAAACTCTCCACCCCAACACACTATCTACTTCTCCTACTCTACCTACTCTCAATAACCATATTAACATAACACCCATTCCTAGCTATCTACCAGCAAAATTCCATAGGATTACTCACATTAGATATGACTCTCCCAAGCCAAGAAATCTCTCACTCTATATACGAAATTCCCAGATCTCAAAATTCAATCTCTACAACTCTTATTGAAAGATGGAGACATTCATCCTAACCCAGGCCCTATTACTACTACTACTACTCAACTCCATAACCTCAACCTCCATCCTATCCACTCCTTTACTACACCACTTAACTCACTGCTACTAGCTCACCTCAACATACATAGCCTTAATAACAAAGTTACACAACTCCACGCTCTTCTAGATGTCTACTCCTTCGACATTCTTTGTTTAACAGAAACTTGGTTAAAACCGTCAACTAAAGACAATGAAATCAATCCTCCTGGTTATAATATTTTGCGACTTGACCGTACAACCAAAAAGGGTGGCGATGTAGCAATCCTTTTTAAATCCAACCTACAGATTACTACTTATAACTTGTTACCACCTCAAGTCTACAACGCTGAAATTCTTATTACCAAGCTTCAACTTAACAAATTCAAATCCATTTTTATTATCTGTACCTATATCCCTCCTGGTAATAGTATTGAAATAATAGAAAATATCCTCTGTTGCCTATTTCATAATTTACCTCAAGAAACCATCATCCTAGGTGATTTTAACATTGACTGGAAATGTTTTAGCAGTCTAAACCCTACAAGCCATATAGACCGTTTTGGTTTTTCACAAACCATTACCACCACTACCAGGACACACAAGCCTAATAATAAAGAAAGTATCTTAGACTGGATACTCACAAATAGTCATCTCCAGACATATGAATCTGGTACCCTCCCAGATGATGTAAGTGACCACTCACTAACCTACATCATCAGGCATAAAACCAACCTACCCAACCCAACCATATCTAGAGCAATTAGAACCAAGAAAAACTTTAACCCTGATCTCTTCCAAAGTGAACTAAGAACATGCAACTGGTCTCCCTTAAAATACTTCCCACTGAAGGAAGCTGTCAATTACTTTAACTCTAACTTCTTATCCACTCTAGTCCACCATGCCCCAACTCGCTCTATAAGAATGAGAACAAAATCTGCTCCATGGCTTTCAAAAGAAGCCAGGCAAAAAATCAAACTCAGAAATAAATACTGGAACAAATCAAGATCAACTAAAAACCCAGTAGATCAACAAAACTTCAGACAACTAAGAAACGAAACTAAAAAAGCAGTGCAGACTGACAAAAGAAACTACTGCTTACAATTCCAACAGGCCCACCATAATCAACCACAAAGGTTCTGGGCAAGTATTAATCAATTATTACACCCAGGTCAATCCATCACACCACACCCACAAGACACAGAACAAGAGAATCCGAAACAGACTACTAATACCTTTAATACCTATTTCACTGAGGCCATAAAAAATCTTACTAATCAGCTATTTACTCAGGACTTACCTATATCCAACCATAACACTAACCCACCCCCTCCTTTTCTCTTCCAACCAGTACCAACTACATACATTCTAGCCCTCATCCAAAAGCTCAAACCATGCACTCCTTCAGCTGACAAGATTCCCGCTGAATACTTACAAAAGGCAGCCAAATCTATAGCATACCCCATTTCCATTCTTATTAATAGAACTATCACTGAAGGACACATCCCAAGCATATGGAAGGTCTCTCATATTATTCCCCTTCATAAGGGAGGTAACTCCACTGAACTCTCCAACTATCGTCCCATTGCCCTTCTGTCTCTCCTAGCTAAAATCATGGAAAAATGCATCCATAAACAATTGCTAGACCACCTAATCCAATATATCTTACTTTCCAACTCACAACATGGTTTCAGGCCCTCACACAGCACTACTGCTGCCCTTCTTTCCTTCACTCACTGTATCAACAAAAATCGTAACCGTAATATGCTTTCCTCTGCACTGTTCATAGATCTATCTAAGGCGTTCGATGTGGTAAACCACCAAATACTTATAAATATCCTCAAATCTCTGTCACTAGATGCATCTGCAATAAAATGGTTCCAATCCTATCTAGAAAACAGACAACAGGCCGTGCTTTGGCATAATATTCTATCTACCCATCTACCTATTAACATAGGGGTCCCCCAAGGGTCCATATTAGGACCACTCCTATCTTCAATAATTATCAACGACCTTCACCTAGCAATCCCCCAAGCTACATGCATACAATATGCAGATGATTCGACACTTATATGCTCAGTCACATCCATACCTGAGCTTTACTCCCTCACCCAAAAGGTCTTTAACACAGTCGAACAATGGTTTACTTAACGCTGTCTACTACTTAACCCCAAAAAAACTAAACTCCTTCTTTTCACTCCTACTAGTAAGTCCCCCCCCATTAAACCTCACAGTAACATCCAATAACAATACTCTTATATCCCCAGACTCGACTACCAAACTACTTGGTATCACCATAGATAACAACCTTAACTTTGATACCCATATTAATAATACCTTAAAATCTGTTAACAGAAAACTGGGCTCTCTCTACAGAATCAAACCCTTTCTCTCTCCTGCAGCAAGAACAACTATTGCTCACACTCACCTAACTTCTACTCTCCTCTATGCCTCACCCATATACACTAATCTCTCTAAAATCAACCTTAATAAAATGGAAAGTGCCTACAATAGCATAGCCAGATTTTCCACTGGAAACCCTTGAATTACAAAATCAGCTTAAATTCCACCAACTTACCATTGTCCACAAAACTCTTTACCATCCTACAGATACCCCTATACTATCTACCCTCATTGTCCCCTACAACAATCTTAAGACCTTACGTTCATCACAAACACTGCTGGTAAATATTTGTAAATCTAACAACAGGGCTGGAGACTCTCTTTTCTGTAATACTGCTGGAAAATCCTGGAACCTTCTTCCTACTGAACTTTCCTCTGTTCCCTCAATATCACTCTTCAAAAACAAACTGAAACTTTTTCTCAGAACACAGTGGTTATTCCCTTGTACTAAACCTGACTGATATATTACCTTTCTTCCTTGGATCTACCTACGCTCCTCTTTTCTATATTCTTGTTCCTTTTCTTACTAACAAAGGTATTCCTTTCTAGACCTTTTCTTATTTTCTCCTCAAAACTTCTTCAATTAAACCTGTATATAACACAAATTCTGAATATTGCAGCTCATACTTTTGTTGTCCTTCTTTATGCCGACCTGCTTACTAATAACTTATCTAACTCAGCTGCTATCCTTTAAATGCTATATTGCAACTACATCTGTATTATGTTAAGTGTTTTTAACTTAGCACTAGACTAAGAACAAACAACCACTGAGATTATTCCTTGTCTTTTTTCTAGCAATGTTTAACATGAAATTAATCTTTGTATATGTGATTATATTCATGCTTCCTCAGAGCTTATCTCCCAGGAACTCTGAGATTATTCCTGGTCTTTAACATGGAATTAATCTTTGTATATGTTGTTATATTTGTGCTTCCTCAGAGCTTATCTCCCTGGAACTCTGAGATTATTCCTAGTCTTTAACATGAAATTAATCTTTGTATATGTTGTTATATTCGTGCTTCCTCAGAGCTTATCTCCCTGGAACTCTGAGATTATTCCTAGTCTTTAACATGAAATTAATCTTTGTATATGTTGTTATATTCGTGCTTCCTCAGAGCTTATCTCCCAGGAACTCTGAGATTATTCCTGGTCTTTAACATGAAATTAATCTTTGTATATGTTGTTACATTCGTGCTTCCTCAGAGCTTATCTCCCAGGAACTCTGAGATTATTCCTGGTCTTTAACATGAAATTAATCTATGTATATGTTGTTATATTCGTGCTTCCTCAGAGCTTATCTCCATGGAACTCTGAGATTATTCCTAGTCTTTAACATGAAATTAATCTTGGTATCTTTTGTGCTTCCTCTGAGCTTTTCTCCCTGGGCCTCTACTGAAAATGGACATGTATCCAGTTAGACTAGCCCGGTCAACAAATGTAAAATAAAAAATAAATAAAAAAGAGACCTGGTTAAGAAGTAATAAGATTTAGAGGGACTGACAAAGGTTAAAGTATTGCAGAATAAGGAGAATGTCCCAGACCAACAAGAGGCACAAAGTACAGTTGTGTACACTTACCATAAATGTAGATGTTCGAGTGTATTCACTATTGAAGTCATCACCTGTGGGTTATTGCTGCTGTGGTAGCCCTTGGCTGGCCCAAATACCAGAGTCAATGTTTTTATGCACCGGCTGCTGTCACCTGTAGTCTGACGTCAGGTCGTCAGTATGATAAAGCAAGTGAGCCAATGTCATTACATCAGTGCTTCTTGCCCTAACCTGTCAGAAGCACAAGGGAAAAGAGAGAAGTGGTCCTGGTGGCTAAGAGCCACTCTGGGAAGCATGTGCCCCCCAGGGGAAGATGAGAAATGGGGGCTGGAGGGAGAGAAACCAAGACTGCAAATACACTTGAACATCTACATTTATGGTAAGTGTACATAACTGTACTATGTTCTTCGTGTTTCACTATTGCAGTCATCACCTGTGGGAGGATTCCCAAAGCTGCAGTAAAGGGTGGAAGGAAAGATAGAGTCCTAGGTATGGGACAGGAGGCCCTGCAGAATTGCAGAGGCAAATCCTGCCCTAAACTTCGAAAAGAGAGTTAGGTGGTAATGCTTTGTAAAGGTATGGACAGAGGTCCAGGTGGCCGCTTCCAATATGTCCCTTGTAGGTACTCCTCTGAGGAAGGCAGTGGAAGTGGAGGTTGCCCTAGTGGAGTGGGTACAGACTGACCTAGGATGGGTTTCCCATGTAGTCTGTAGCAGAAATAGATACAGTGTGAAATCCATTTGGAAATGGTTTGTTTGGATATGAGGTTCCCCTCTGGCCCTTGGGCAAAGCTTACAAGAAGCTGCTCAGTTTTTCAGAATGGCATAGTGCAGTCAAGATAGTGTCGGAGTTGTCTGTGCACGTCTAGTGAGTGTAGAATTCTTTCCCCTTTGTTTGGGAAAGAAGGTGGGAAGGTGTATGACATGGCCTCATTAAGGGTCACATTACATACCACCTTGGGCATAAAGGAGGGATTAGTCCTCATGGAGTCTCTGTCTGCATGGAAAATTATGAAGGAATCGACAGCCATGACAGCTTGAAGTTCTGAGACCCTTCTGACAGACATGATAGCTAGTAGGAAGGCAGTCTTCCAGGCGAGGTATTTCAATTCTGCTGAAGCGGCAGGTTTGAAAGGAGGTAAGGTTAGTTTCTCTAACACATAATTCAGGTCCCAGGGTGGATTAAGAGGTCTTCTAGGATGCCTGATATTAGAAGCCCCTCTGAGGAATTGTTTAACCAATGGATGAGAGAAGACGGGTGGGTCTGAATCATAATGGGCAGAGATGGCCATGGCATGGATTTTAATAGAGGAGAAGGAGAGGTCACTATTGAGCAACTCTGACAGGTAATCCAGGATGAGGGGGATGGAAGGTTGGGAGGTACTGGCCCCTTTTGATTGCTTCCAGGAGCATGGACGATTTTCCTGCATAAGATTTTCTTGTGCTAGGCTTTCTGGCCTCTGTGATGATGTCCAGGACCTGTTTGCTTAACAGTGACTTCTTGTTAGTTTTTAGTGTATGAGCCATGCTGAAAGTTTGAGAGTCTGTAGGTCTGGGTGCAGTACCTTCACCCCTCTCCTGGGTCAAGAGGTCAGACCTCAGGGGAAGCAGCTTGGGGGGCTGTAAGGTCAGACTGCTTAGTAAAGGGTACCAATGTTGTCTGGGCCAATCTGGAGCGATGAGGCTGGCTCCTCTATTATTTTGATCAGAACCTGGGTGATTTGTAGAAAGATTTCTCTGTGGAGCTGACATTCATGGGGTTCCAGTAAGTTTCTGCTTAGGTGGTCTGCCAGTTGTTGTTGATCCCTGGTAAGTACAGGCCAATTAGGTGTAGCCCCATGGAGGTGGCAGTAAACCACAGACTCATGGCTAATTTGCAAAAGGGGTAAGACTTGATGCCCCCCTGCTTGTTGATCACATTACTGTGGTGTTGTCTGTTTTTATAAGGAGGACCCCTGGCCTGAGATAGGGTTGGAAGGAAGTCAGAGCATTTTGCACTGCCATCATTTCTTTCTGGTTGATGTGCAAGTGAAGTTGGTAGGCATCAAAGGCCTTGGGTACACATGCCTTCTAGGTGAGCGCCCCAAGCTATGTCTGAGGCAATGGTGGTGACTATCTGGCCAGAATGGTGGAGGATGAAGGGAAGACCCTTGTTCATGGCACAGGCCTCTGCCCACCAGATAAATTCGTCCCTTATGCAAGGGATCAGAGGGAGGGTGGTCTCTAGGGACTGAGAGTGGTGACACCAAAGGTTCTTTAAGTACCACTGAATATTTCTCGGCGAGAGGGATTAGGAGAATGCAAGATGCCATGCATCCCAGGGTCCTCACAGTGAGGTGACTTCTGGAAGCAAGCTGGGTGAAGTAGAGAGGCAAGAAATTCTGCTTTTCTGGGGATAGAAAGCCATTAGGGTTGCTGTGTCTTGCACAGCTCCCAGGAAAACAATTTTCCTGGTGGGGTTTTGCTTTGATTTTTTCACGTTGATGGTGAACCCTAGGGAAGTTAGGAATTTTCTGACAAAGAGAAGTTCCTGGAGCAACTTTTCTTTGCTGTTCGCCTGAATTAAGCAGTCGTCCAGGTAAGGGTAAATCTGTACATTTCTCTGTCTGCAGAAAGCTACAGCAGGGCCCTAGCATTTGGTGAATACTCTGGGAGCAGTAGATAAGCCAAAGCTCAGTGCAGAGAACTGAAAGTGCTGATTGCCTGCTCTGAAGCGCAGGAATTTTCTGCACGATTCCCTGATGGGGATGTAGAGGTAGGCATATTTTAGGTCTAGTGTCACCAGCCAGGCATTTTGAGTGAGCATAGGCAGGAGCTGCTGCAAGGTTAGCATTCTGCATCTGGGGACCACCAAGGAGGTGTTCAGTTTGGATAGATCCAGGATGGGGCACCAATTGCCCTCTTTTCTCGGAACAAGGAATAGTCTGGAGTAAAAATCTTTTCCTGTTTGATCAGAAGGGACAGGTTCTACTGCCCCCTGGGATAGTAAGAGTTTTTACATGTTTTAATGCCTCTGCCCACTGGTTTGGGGGGGGGGTCTGGGTACCCTCTTGGAATTGGGAGGTGGTTGCTGAAGGTGAATCTGTATCCCTCAGAAATGATTTTTAATACTCAATGGTCCCTGGCTATAGAGACCCAAATGTCCTTGAAGAGGGTGAGCCTTCCTCCTACTTTTACATGAGTGAAAGGAGGGCATAGGGGGGAGGGAGAGTCATTGTGAGTGCTTACCATAGAAGCTTGGCTTAGAACTCCCTGCCTTGGAGGCTGAAGTGGTCCATTGTTTGCTTCTTTGCTGGCCCTGGGAGGGGGGACCTGGATGTCCTGTCCCTGCGGGGCTTACTTTGGCCCTGTCTGCTGGGTGCAGGAAAGGCCCAGTGTTTAGAGGAGAAGTTCCTGCTGAATCTGAGCCGTTGAACTTGAAAGAAATATTTTACTGTTTGCTTAGATTTTGCTTTGTCTTCCATCTTTTTAAGCACCTCTTCTGCTTTTTCCCCAAACAGGCGTTCCTTATCTAGGGGTGCATCAATAAGTTTAGACTTGACATGATCAGGGAGAGGTTGTTCCTTCAGCCATGCATGTCTTCTAATAACAGATCCTGTCACTGCTGCCCTGCTAAAGGCTTCTAGGGCATCATATCCACATTGTAGTGAGTGCTTGGTCACTTGACAAGCAGAGTGTAGTAATTCTGCCAGCTCTTTTGAGTTGGCACCGTCAGGGGAGGTAGCAATCTTCTGTTTTAATTGTTCCAAAGTGTGTTGTTGATATTTTAACATATGGAACTGACAACTGAGTGCTTGGATAGCTAAGGCTGCAAGAGGTGTATACTTTCTTACCCCATCTGTCCAGAGCTCTGGAGTCTTTGTCAGAAGGAAGAGGATTCTTGGCAGAACTAGTCTTAGCTCCTTTGGGTCCCTGTGTAATGAACTCAGGGTCTGCAGCAGGGTTCAGGTACAGGTATTTGTGAGAATCTGGTACTCTGTAGTACCTGTCAGGTTTAGCTGGGGCAGGAGGCAGGGCATCAGGGGCTAAACTGGATTCAAGGAAAACATCACCCACCACTTTTAAACTAGGTAGGATGGCCAGGGGGTCTGTGCTGGGACAGGTCCAGAAACTCTCCAAGTTGTTTCTTTGACTGTGGGTAGTCCTGAGATTCCCACTGAAAATGTTCCCTGAGAGAGTGAAGGGTTTCCCCGAAGGAGACGTCTTCTGGAGGGGAGGCAGAGGGGATGGATTACTCTGCATCTAAATCCTCATAAACAGTTAAGGGATGCTGTTCCTCTTCAAAGGCAGAATAATCAGAATCCTCAGACTCCTGGTCTGTCATAATTTGGAGAAGGAACCCTTTTCCTTTTAGGAGTGGGGGCTTGAGTACCTCGGATAAGGGAGATGAGATCCTCCGCCACTTTAAACATTTGAGCTTGGGGTGTGGGAGCAGTAGCAAGATGGTGGCTAGAAGCAGATTTCCTAGGAGTGGCCTGGCTTTGAGGTCTAAGAGAATCCGTCTGTCTCTAAGGAATGGTAGTTGGAAGAGTAGACGTTGTTTTTTGTCTAGAATCGGTAGTACGAACGGCCTCCTGAGAAGTCGGTGCCTGCATTGTGGCTCCGGACCCAACCAAGAGAGAGACAGCCAAAGGCTCGGAAGAAGAAGTGGATTTCTGAGGCATACCAGACTCCTACAGGGTCTCGGCAGAGACCTGCATAGAAAGCGAGTCGGGCATCAGGGGCTGCGAAAGTGCCTCATTGAATTCCGGAGAACTGACGACTTGCTTAGCGGTAGCGTCGTTGGAAGGCATAGCCTTGCGTGGCCTGTCTCTATCTTTAAGTTTTTTCAGAATGTCAGCGGATTTTTGGCTAATGGATGCCATATCGGAATTCAAAGACAGAATATGAAAATAACTGTCTTCAAAAAGAGCTCTATGGCGAATGGTTCTCACATTAGATAGGGCACAGAACTGGCAATGAGGGACAGCGTGGTCTGGACCTTAACAAGTGATGCAGTAAGAATGAAAGTCTCGGTGTGGGATCTGCTTTCCACAGGCGAGACAATTATTAACTTTTTCAGACATTGGTTAGAGCAAGAAAAAAGGGTCACCAACGGGGTACTTAGCTTTAGGCAATTTCAGCTGAAATTGAACTACTGGTAGCGACCAACCAGCACTCGTGCAAACTGCTTCTGCTATGGGATCCATGGCAAGAAAGACTGATGCAATGACATCGGCTGCCTTGCTTTATAGTACTGACGACCTGACGTCAGACTACAGGCGACAATAGCCGGCGCAGAAAAAATACTGACTCTGGTATTCGGGCTGGTCGAGGGCTACCACAGCAGCGATAACCCACAGGTTATGACTGCAACAGTGAAACACGAAGAACATCAGCATTGTGCTAAACAGAAAATAAGAGAGTATCTGAAAATTATGCATACGTTTAGAAAGATTGCTGTTAAGTAACTGTTCTTTGATAATAACTTCAGAGGATAAAAACTTTTCGCACAATGACTTAGGCAACAGAAAGTAGAAAGGGTTGTTACCAAACTTAGGCAGCCTTTAACAAGGAAAGTAGCCAGACATCCTATGGGGTATTAGAGATATTACAGATATTTTATGAAAAGTTGTATAAAGCAGTAAAATGTATAAATCAAGAAAGAGTACAAATAGAAATATTTATGGAAGATTTAAGTAGGCCAAGATTAGAGGTAGATGAAGCTCAACAATTAACAGTTAGGATGAGATGAGGTGAAAATGGTGACATATATTCAAAAATCTGCAAGAGAGTCTCAAGGAACAGATAGGAACAAAGGAAGTGATAAAGATCTGGAAGGTTTCATTTAATGGTATTTTAAAAAGGAGGGGATACACTACCATCCTGGAAGAAAGCGGTGGTGGATGTAATACCTAAAGTTGGTAAAAACCCATAAACCCAGCTTCATATAAGCCCATTTCAATTTAAACAATGACTATACAGTGTTTATGTCCGTAACAGCTAAAAGAATAGAAAATTTATTGCAAAAAATTGATAGATATGGATCAAAGTGGTTTTGTGAAGGGAAGGAAAATATCTGAAAGCATTAAAAGAGGACTACAGGATTCCCACTCCTCATTTCTTGATACACTGGAAAATATTACGGTACAACCCAACACCCTAATAATGGGCTTGTTCAACTACCCCACCATTAACTGGGAAAACTACTCATGTACCAACTCTTTTGCTCAACGTTTTCTGGAATTCATAAATTCCAACGCCTTGGATCAACTTATTCACACCCCCACCAGGGGCAGCAATAGCCTAGACCTGGTCATTACCAACATGGGCAACTGGTGTTCCACACCAGAGGTCAATTCCTCGTTGGTCACATCCGACCACAAGCTAATCACCATAGACATCCACATCCCGCCCCCACCCCCCATTACGGAAACCACCATAGAAAACTTCTTCAAAGCCTACTTCACACTTCTTAAGACAGAAGTGGCAAACTTCATGACACCCATGCAGAGGGACAATAGAGGTATGGCTGCTGAATCCTACACAAATGCACTTTATAAGCACCTACACGAGTGCATGGATCGTACTATCCCTAACAGAACCAAGATGCTATCCTCCAAAAAAGGAGGTCAATCTGGTGGTTCTCTGCTATAACAAACTCCACAACAGAAGAAAGAAACTGTTGCAAAAAAAGAGTAAAATCCCATGACTGGGGGAACTCCCTGTTCAGCCTCAGTAAGAAGCTGAGATCCCTCAAAAAATCCTCCAAAGCTACTTACGAAAACAAAATTGCCACTGACTCTAAAGACAACCACAAAGCATTCTATAGCTATGTCAAGAATCTCAATGGCAACACTCAGATCTGCTCTGAGTTACAGCACAATGGCACTAAATATACAGAAAATACAGTTGTGTACAATTACCGTAAATGTAGATGTGTATTTACTGTTGCAGTTATTACATTTGGGTAGATTCCCAAAGCTATGGTTGGGAGGAGGAGTTTAGATAGCATTAGGACCAGCTAAAAGGCCTTGCAAGACTGCAGTGGCAAAGCCAGCTCTGGATTTAGAGAAAATTGGCAAAAGATAATGCTTAGTGAAAGTATGTACAGAACTCCAGGTAGCAGCTTCTAGGATGTCCCTGGTAGGGACACCTCTGCGAAAGGCTGTAGAGGTAGATGCAGCCCTGGTGGAGTGAGGTCTGATCCCCTGGGGGATAGGTTTTCCATGGTGCTTATAGCCGAAATTAATGCAATGGCTTATCCATTTAAAAATGCTTTGCTTTGAAATAGCCTTCCCTCTGCCCCTGCAGCAAATGCTACCAGCAGTTGTTCAGATTTCCTTTGAGGTTTAGTCCTGTCCAAGTAGAATCTAATTGTCTGTGCACATCTAAGGAGTGCAGTATCCGTTCCCCTTTATTCTGTGGATTGGGAAAGAAGGTTGGCAAATGAATGGACTGATTAAGAGCCACAATGGATACCACCTTGGGCATGAAGGATGGACTGGTTCTGAGTGACACCCTGTCCGCATGAAAGATGATGAAAGGCTCCACTGCCATAAGGGCCTGTAATTCAGATACCCTTCTAGCTGAAGTCATTGCTAAAAGGAAAGCTGTTTTCCAAGAAAGAAATTTTAAGTCTGCAGTAGCAGCTGGCTTGAAAGGCGGTAGAGTGAGTTTCTCCAAGATAAAGTTAAGCTCCCAGCCTGGGGTTGGAGCTCTCTTGGGTGGTCTCAAATTTTTGGCCCCTCTGAAGAACTGCTTGAGCAGTGGATGAGAGAAGAGGGGAGGTTCTGTGTTACAATGAGCTGAAATGGCTAAGGCGTGGATTTTAATGGAGGAAAAAGACAGGCATTGTGAAGCATCTCAGTTAATTATTGTAAAATCTGAGGTAAATTGGGCGCTCCTGTGCTCATCCCTTGAGTGTGGTTCCAGGCACAGAATCTTTTCCATTTTTCAGCATAAGATTTTCTAGTACTAGGCCTCCTTGCCTCTAAGATGATATCCATCACAGGTTTGCTGAGGGATGGTAAAGGAGAGATTAAGTAATTAGCCAGGCTGCAAGGTTCAGTGTTAGAAGCTTAGGGTGCAGAATCTGGTTCTCCTGCTGAGACAGCAGGGAAGGAGTCTGAGGCAGATGCCATGGAGAAAACCATGACACCCTGCACAGGAGGGGGTAACAGTGCTGGCACGGTCAGTCTGGAGAAATCAAAATCATCCTTGGTTTGTCCTGTTTGAATTTTAGTAGTACTTTGGACAGCAGAGGCAGAGGGGGGAAGGCATAGACTGATAGGTTTTTCCAGCTGAAGGACAGAGCAACCACTTTCCAGGCTTATTTGTGGGGAGTCCTTGTGCAAAATTTGTCCAATTGGTAGTTCTGGGGAGAGGCAAAAAGGTTTATATATGGGCTCCCCCATTTGCTTGTCAACATGTTGAAAATCCTTGGTTCCAGTTTCCACTCGTGTGAGTCCATTAGGTTTCTGCTTAGTCCGTCTGCCAATGTATTTAATTTTCCTGGCAGGAACTGATATTGCAGGTGCACTTGGTAGCTCAAGGATGTGTTCCACAATGCCATGGCTACTCTGCAGAGGGGGTAAGAATGTCTACCCCCCCCCCCGCTTGTTTATGTACCACATAACAGTGGTGTTGTCCATCTTTACCATTAGTTGTCCTGGAAGAATGTGGTCCTTAAAGGCTGTTTTTGATTGATATGCAGGTGCATTTGACTTGGGTTCCATTTGCCCTGAATACACTTCCCTGCCAGGTGAGCCCCCCCATACATAGTCTGATGCATCGATTGTTAGGGTTTGCGTGGCAGGAGGTGGTGTGAAAGGTAGTCCCTTGTTTTGGTGGCAGGCCTCTGCCCTCCAAAGGCACTCTAGGCGTTGGCAAGGTATGATAGGAATCATTGTTTCTAGGTTTTGAGAATCTTGACACTATAGGCTTTTTAGATACCACTGTAGTTTCCTCATATGCGGTCTTGCATATGGAATTAGAAGAATGCAGGAGGCCCTGAACCCTAAGGCTTGCAGTATTTGTCTTGCAGATAGCAGGGTTTTTGTGGCCACTTGTTTGAAGTAGGTTGTCAAATGAATTTGCTTTTCTAGTGTGAGGTAAGCCACTTGGGAAGTTGTATTCAAGTTTGCTCCCAGGAAAATAATTTGTTGACAGCGATTTCGTTTCATTTATGGTGTACTCAAGACAAGTTAGAACCCTTTTTACAAAGGCCAGATGATTCAAAAGTATGTCCTGGTTTTCTGCCTGAATTAGACAATCGTCCAGGTATGGGTATATTTGAATATTTCTTTGCCTGCAAAATGCAATAATTGGAGGTAGACACTTTGTGAATACCCTGGGCGCAGTAGATAAGCCAAAGGGCAGTGCAGAGAACTGATAGTGTGTGTCGCCTGTTTTGAAGCGTAGGTATGTTCTGCAAGATTCCCTGATTGGGATGTGCAGGTGTGCATCTTTTAAATCTAGTGTTACCAACCAGGCATCTTTGCCTAGCATAGGAAGTAATTGGTGAAGAGTCGGCATCTTGAATTTTGGAATTTCCAAAAAGGTATTTAGAGTAAACAGGTCCAGGATAGGACGCCATGAATTGTCTTTTCTGGGTACCAGGAAAAGTCTGGAGTAGAAACCTTGTCCCTTTTCCTCTTCCTCTTCTGGTACCAATTGAACAGCCCCCATGCTTAGAAGAGAAATAACTTGTTTTTGGGCCTCTGCCCACTGACTTAGGGGTAGGTCTGGCCACCCAGTTAGTGTTGGCAATGTGTGGAAGTGAAATCTGTATCCCTGGGACACTATATTTAAAACCCATTTTCCTGGGTAATGAGTTCCCAATTCATTGCATGAAGAGCAATCTTCCCCCCCAAAGGGGCAGTCAGATGATAAGTGCTTGGAAATTTTAAAAGGAAGTCATTCAGACAGTTTACCATGTGGGGGGGGGGTCTTATTATTCCTAGACTTGGAAGTGGAGGCCCCCCTCTGCTTAGTTCTGTGAGTCCCCTGGGACTGAAACCTGGGGTTTTTGCTGTGTCTGGGTTTGGCTTGAGAAGACCTGGAAGGGGCTGAAAAGGACCAATTCTTAGAGGGCCAGTGTCTACTAAATATAGGAGGCTGAACTTGTAAAAAATCTTTAACAGTTTGCACAGATTTAGCTTTATCTTCCATCTTTTTAAGAACTTCCTCAGCCTTGTTGTCAAACAGGTGGTCCTGATTTAAAGGAGCATCCAACAATTTAGCTTTAACATGATCAGGCAAAGATTGCTCCTTAAGCCAAGCATGCCTTCTGAGCACAGAACCAGTTACAGCAGCCCTGCAAGAGGCCTCTAATGAATCAAAACCGTATTGCAAAGTATGTTTTCCAACTTGTTCGGCAGAATGCATTAAGTCCTGTAATTCTTTATTTTCCACACAGTCAGGAATCAACATCATTTTCTGTTTAAGCAGTCCAATAACATGTTGCTGATATTTTAACATATGAAACTGGCAGTTTAATACCCTAATGGCCAAGGTTGCAGAAGTGTAAAGCTTCTTACCCCATCTATCCAGCGTCCTGGAGACTCTATCAGAAGAGGTAGGATTTTTAGCAGTAGAAGCCTTAATGCCCTTGGGCCCCTGTGAAACAGTCTCTGGATCTGCAGTAGGATTTTTGAAAAGGAACTTGTGGGACTCAGGGACCCTGTAGTATCTGTCAGGTTTTCTGGGAGCAGGAGGCAGGGAATCAGGGGCCAAACTAGATTCCGAGAAAGCATAATCAACAATGGCTAGTACAGGAAAAATAGCTAAAGGCCTATGCTGAGGTAGGAGAAGGAAATCCCTAAGCCTCTTTTTTGAATCAGAAAAATCCTGGCTTTCCCAGTGGAAATGCTCCCTTAAAGTATGTAAGGTTTCCCCAAAAGAAAAATCCTCAGGAGGGGAAGCAGAGGGAATAGAGCCCTCTGCATCAGAATCCTCATAAGTAAGTAAGGACAAATCAGGTCATCAGAAGTGTCAGAAAAAACAGAATCCTGATCAGAAGATTCATAATCAACCTCAGTCCTAGGCCTCTTAGAAGGGGGGGGGGGTTGACTACCCCTGATTAGAGTTATTAGATCTTCAGCCATTCTTATCATTTGTTTTTTAGGCAGAGAGGCCTGAGCATGTGGCCTGGGCGTCGGTTTTTTAGACATGGATTGAGATTTAGACCTAAGTAATGAAGGAGGCTTCGATTTAATATGCAAGTCCGTAGGCCTGAATACACCCTCAGAAGCCAGTGCCTGCACAGCGGCTCCAGACACATCCAAGGTAGAGCCATCCGCGGGTTCCATAGTTGAAGCATCTCGCGGCATACCGGACTCCGACTGGGTCTCAGTAGAGGCCTGCGAATCAGAAGTAGCGGGTATCAGGGGCTGCGAAAGTGCCTAACTGAGTACCGGTGAACTGGCCACTGGCTTAGGAGAAGCGTCATCAGCAGTTTTGGACCTCGGTGGCCTGTCTCTGTCTTTATCTTCGCATTTTTTTGGAATCCCGGTAGTCGGATGGCTAACCGATGACATTTCTGGATAATTAAACCGAGAACCGATATATTTAGCGGCAGAAATATACTGACGACAGATAGTGCACTGACTAAATAAAGCACAAAACTGACAGCAAGGTACGTCGTGGTCAGGGCCTAGGCAAGGAATACAGTAGAAATGAAAATCTTTATGAGGTATTTGCTTTTCACAAGTAAAGAAATTATTAACTTTTACTGACATCGATAAGGAGCAAGAAAAAGTTTCCCCAATGGGGTACTTAGCTTTAGTTGAAGACTTCAGTTCTGAAACTCGAAAAAGTACAGTTTTGTACCTACCATAAATGTAGATGTCCGATAGGAATGCATCTGCAGTCCTTACAAATGGGTTGTCTGTCGGCAGGGGCAGCCCTTCGGGTCGGCCGGATTCCAAAGTCTGGCGGCTGGCCCTGCCAGTCGACTTCACCCGGCGTCATAGCTGCAGTTATTTGGGTATAAGGCCATCAGCTCTTCCTCAGTCCTTTCTGCCCCAGATGCCCAGGTCTAGGTGCCTAGGGGGATAAATAATTTGGATAAAATGCAATAATTCAAAATAAGAGCAGAAGACACAAGAAATAAGCATGTATGTATATAATACAAAATATACAATAATAGCTATAAGAATAGATTCTAGATGCTAGCTATAAGATGGAAAGGTGAGAGGGGAAAGGTGGGAGGGTCCTGAGGGGCAGATGCATGCATATCTCTACATCCCATCTACATTTATAAACTGTACCTACTGCTTCAAGGATGATGCATCTGCGGTCCTTAATAATATGAATACCATACCATAGCAAAAAGAGGAGAGGAAAAAAAAGGAAGTTTAAGTTATTGTTATCTTGCAAAAAAACAGCAGTATGACAAAACAAATATGCTGGATCTATAAATAAGGAAATTATAATGCTTGGCAAATGTATGCACCTGCTGCTAAATCTCTGCAGTGGAAAGCCTTGTCAATGTGCTTCCTCCTGCGGCCAGTGGTAGTGTGGCTAAGCCTAGAGTTTTCTGGAGTGGTTGTTTTCTGGAGTTTCCATCCATGGAGTTTACAAATCTGATACCATAGTCTGTTTTGAAATTGCTTTTCCTTCCATTTGAAATTGCATATCCACTTCCATTGCATTCCTTCCATTCCTGTTGCATATGCTACCAGAAGCTGGTCAGTTTTTAGTATTGCCCCTGGTCCTGTCCAGGTAGTATTACACGTCTTTCTATGTCTTTCCCTTTCTGTTCTGTGGGGGTGATTCCCCTGTTCTGTGGAATAGCCTGATTATAGGTAGGAGGATTATGCCATTAGGCATAAAAGGACCTTGATTTGTTCTCATGGAGATTCTATCTCTGAAGATGCCTACAAGTTATGGCTGCCATTAATGCCTGTAGCTGCCCTGCTGAAGTGCTGAAGTCAGATAATGCAGTTTTTCACTGTGATTATTGTGTGGATGCTGGCAGTTTTCCATGATAAATAGTAGCAAAAACACAAAGTTCAAGTCGAAAGGACAAAGTTCAAGTCCTTTGCTGGTAATGGTTTTTTTTTAGGAGTTTTCTGAGTGGAGTTGGCTAGGGAGAAGAAGACTGGAGGATTCCTGAGCGTGGAGTGGTAAGGATCTGAGCTTGGAAATGAATGATAGATGAAGAGAGATGGAAAGAAAGCTGAAAGAGAGTGAATATTCATGGAAGGCCATGAGGCTTATTGAGCAAACTCTCCTCTCTATTCCAGGTAAATGAGGTATCTTTTTCATTTTGCCATTGGATTTTTTTTTTTGTTGAGGGTCTGAGCCTCCAGGATTGGAGGATAATTTTTTTAAGATAAATTCTTAAACCTTGGGTTAATGTCTTGCTCCAGGCAGCTGCAGCGCTCCAGGCAGTCAGAGGTTTGGATGCAGGATGTTAGTAGTTGTTCTGTTGTTCAATATGGCAAGTGTAAGCACAAGTTGTATGGTTTCCTTTGTTCCCACCGAAATGGGTACAGTACACCATGTTGGTCTGTCTCCAGTATTTTGAATCATCATGGGCGCTCCTAGCTTGATCTTCTTGACTCACTTGTGCATCAAAGGAAAGGGTGGGAATGCATATGCTGCAGGTTTTCAGCTGAAAGGAGTCCACCTTCCAGAAAGTCCACCTTCAAGCAGTCACCTTGTAAAATTTCTGTGCATGGTTTCTGTAGCTGCAGGATGCAAGTAGCTGGTGATTTGTCATTTTCTGTTTGTAATTTCTTGATGAACCGGATGCAGCATCCACATGCGGCATCCGTGGTAGTCCTGCTTAAAATGTGTCCTTTTTAATTTCCCGGTACAAAAACTGCTTGTAACTTTATGTTGTAGCTCAGGGACTGTATATAGCGCTGTGGGGCTCAGGGCGGTACGATAATCCGTAATGTGCCTCCCTGTAGTTTGTGTGTATGTCATAACTGTGGTGTTCACATATCCTATCATCAATTGCCTTGTCAGAAAAATGGCCTTGTATCTGAAATGCCAGTTTTCTGCCAGCATTTCCTTTTACCAGTTTATTAGGAGAGTGTTTGTCTGTCTGGTCAGCTTGTCTGGTTTGCTGTGTCATGTGGGTTCCCCAACCATGTGGGTCCAGGTGGTCCGTCGATGGAGGGAATGCTCTGAGGCATGTTGTGGAAGGGCAATCCTGTGTTTGCAAGACAGGCCTTGAATGGTTGGGCCTTTTGGCTGATGGAATTATGAAAATTTTGTTTGAGCTGTGGAAATTTTGAGAGTGTGGTGTAGGGAATCTCCTGCTTCCAATTCTGATATTACTGTTGTTTAGTCTATATGTCTGGCATGGATATTTAGTCAATAATGGCTTATGCATAAGGCTTGCAGCTTTTTTTTGGTTTAGTTTTGTTAGTGTTGGTATTAATGCAAAATGTTAGGACCAAGTTTCTGTTTTTCTACTGTTGAGAATGCCATTTGTTTTGAGTGTGCCATGCTCTGCACCAAAAAAATATCTGCACCCAAAAGGTTGTTCTTAGTATTTTTTTTTATATTGACTTATTTTCCCAGGAAGGGTAGCAGGTTTGCCTGTATAGTTTGCTGCAAGTCTTCTTCTTTGTTTTGTTATTGTGTCCCATCGTCCAGGCTTGTAGCAGGTTGATGCCCTATTTGAGCTCCCTGAAGCCAATGCATTGAGTGCAGTGAGCAAAGGGCGCGTGAACACTCTGATGATGGCATAAGCCTGCAAGAAATGAATGAGGATGCTGGGCATTTCTGAAGAACTCTAATCCCAGGCCTCTTCTGATTTCTGAATTATGTTATAGGGAGAAGTGTATGCCTCCTTGATCAGAAGAGACCAGCTTACCAGCATTTGCCCAGCATGGAGAAGCTTCTCTAGGAGGAGATTTTTTTGATTTTGGAACAATGAGAATGTGTTTTTAAGCGAGAAAAGGTCTGAAGAGTCAGCCATTTCTTCTCTTTTCTGAAGATGGAGAGTCTCTGAGTAAAGTCTTTCTTTTTCTTTTATAGATTGTACCTTTCTTCTTTCTCTCATCTTTGGATTTAAGGATTCTTGTTTGTTTCTTTCTGTCTTGATTTTTGAGTTTAGGTTACATTCTCTCTCTTTGAGGTAGAGTATGGAAGTGTAGAGCCGATACCTGTAGTCTACCTTCTAAAATCCACTTGTCCCTTTGATGTTTTATGATTTGTTGTTCTAAAAGGCTAAGCTCTTCCTTGTCCAGGGTGCTTGTGTGCTTTCCCTGTAAATTGTTGAAAAGGTGGCTGTGTAGTTGTGGTGGTTGTGGTGGTGGCTCTGTGCCTGTTGTGCGGTCTGGCTGCCTTGAGCCAGGTGCCTGTGGCTGACCTGCCTTGGTGGTGGTTCCTGTTGCCTCCCTTCTGCCTCTCCTCTCTTCTGGGCACTGGAGTGAGGAGGCTGGAGCCTGGACCAAGGGGGCCACCTCACCTGTTGGATCGGAGGACCCTTGGACCTGTTTGTCTTCTTTTGCCTGGACTTTTTTTTTCAGCTCTTGACCCTTCAACACATGTTGTTGTTCAGGAGCATAGAATGTTATATCTTTCCATTTAATTTAATCATTTAACTTGATTCTTGGTACTCACTTTTCTGTTCCAGTTCTTTTTAACCATAAGCTTCTGTATTTAGCTGCCGTAAGATTTTGAAATTCATTTGCATCATAGCCGCATTTTTAAGTTGAGGTGCACGCCTGATATTTCTTGTTGGATTTTATACCTGCATTTTTTCAGATTACTCAAGTGCATTCGTCTTTTTTGTTTTTGGTTTAAATTGCATAACTTCTTGACTGAAATTCATGTAATTGACAAGTTCAAGCAGCTGGTAGAAGATTTACCCAGACTCTTAAAATTATCTGGTCCTCTCTCTAAGAGGGATTTGTAGCAGAGAGGGAGGGAGGTATTTTAGGCCCATGTAAAAAGATCTAAAGTGTTTTTCTGAATCAGAAAAATCCGGCCGCTGTGGCTGTGAATGCAGAAAAATCCTGGCCCTGCCACAGAAAAATTAAAAGAAAATTCCTCAGGAAGAGAGCCCCAAAAAGATTCAGCAAGGCAGCATCAGGACTCGAGGAAGGAGGGAGGAGCCCTGGGGGGAGTCATTCAAGGGAGGGTCTGTAGGGTCTCAGACGACTGCATGGCTCTGGGTCTGGCTCTCTTCACAGGCTCTCAGTGAGAGGCCAGAGTGAGCCTCTGGGAGGCGGGCTGGAGGCCTGGGGGAGGACTCTGTTGGTGAGAGCATTTAGAGATCAGAGCTAGGCCTGTGAGAGGGGCTGAGGGGAGATTGGTTAGTAATAGTAGAGCTAGCCCTGTGAGAAGAGCTGAGGCCTGTGAGAGGGGACATGGCTGGCACAGATTTAGTAGCTTTAGCTGCTTTAGCCCCATGAGGCTCAGGTGAGTGATTCCGCTGGCGAGCAAACAGCAGGGTAAGGTGATTTCCAGAAGCTACCATAGTTAGTGTGAAAGTGGTTGGTAGAAGGGGAGGTCAAGAAAGGGCCTTCCGGTTCAAGGAGGCTCTACAGAGCCAAGGCGCTTGGCACGGTTGTTCGGCGCAAGGAAGGACCCGGCAGTCCGGTTACTTCGTCGGTCCTTTTCACGGGCTATTTTAAATCGCGGAGGATCCGACGACCAGATACCGCAACTCGCAAAAGAAATCAAGCAATTTCCTTCAAAGTATAGCGTAAAGCCGGTAAAAAAAATCCAACAAAAAGCACAAGCTGCGGAAACTATGGTCTGACCTCGACCGACGCCTGGTTAAAAAGAAGCATGTAAAAGACACAGAGGTGTTTTAAGCTGCATTCCGCGGTCTGACAAGGGCTTAGTAAGCAGTAAGTCTTTGCCAAGGTTAGGCGACATGGTTTAGAACTGAGTATTCAGAGTATCTGACGTTTTCTGACAAAAGTCTAGCAGTTGCCTTCACGCGGCAATGGCTTCCTTAGTATTCAGAAGTATTCTTCTCAGTTTCTGACCGACCCGGCACCGGCTGATGCCTTTATACCGGTGAGAAGCAGCTATGACAAGATAGGAGAAGAAGACATCAGGTTTGGCCAGACCCGAGACTTTGGAGCGTGTCGGACGCAGGGGTAGCTGCAACCAGGACTGCGAGGCCAGGCGCAGAGGGGGCTGCCTGGCGACAACATCGAAAATTTCAGGAGTCGGCCGACCGGCACTTGCGAACTGCTTCTAGTTCGGGCACTGCACGACAAGAAAGACTGATGTAATGGAGTCGGCTGCATGTTTTATACCCCTGACATCATGGAAGAAGGGACAGCAACTGACGCAGGACCCAAGACTTTGTTAATCAGGCTGACTGAGGGCAACCTGCAAGCAGATTACCCAAATGTAATGACTGCAACAGTAAAACACGAAGAACATCCAACTGATATTGCCAACATCCTGGCAGATCGGTTCAGTGCTAACTTTACCCCCCTCTCACCCCCTAGAGGGTCTATCTCAATACCGGTAGAATGCAAAGTTCCTGTAATCATGGCTGCATAGGTAAAAAACACACTCTCCAAAGCCAAAAACACAAAATCCATGGGAACTGACAATATCCTAGGCTGCTTTCTACACGAACTACAGAACTAACTGGCACCCCCCTAAGTACCATGTTCAATCATAGCCTCACCTCAGGCTTTGTGCCCACTGAATGGCGCACTGCAATGGTTATCCCACTCCACAAAGGGGGAGCCATGATGGACCCCGGGACCTACCACCCCATTAGCCTGACAAGCGTGGTCTGCAAGGCCATGGAACGTATCATCATGGAACTCAAACAAAGACATTGGTAATCTCCAAACTCTGGACCCCACCCAGTTTGGGTTTGTAAAAGGCAGATCATGTCTCCTAAACCTGATAGACTTCTTTGAAGCACTCACCAAAGTCATAGAAGGTGGTTCAAATAGCCTATCTAGATCTCGCCAAGGCATTCGACACCATCCCCCACTATGGAATTATAGACAAACTCACTAAACTAGGTATAAATCCATATGTCACAAGATGGGTTGCCAACTGGCTCATGGACAGAACCCACACTGTGAAAGTAGCAGACTCCAAATCCGACTTCAGACCAGTGACAAGTGGAGTACCACAGGGTTCAGTCCTGGGTCCTCTCCTGTTTGGTATCTACTTCTCTGAAGTACAGGCTAACACAGAAGGTCTTTGGCTAACAAAGTTTGCAGATGACTGCAAACTAGGAGCCATGATCAAAACTCCTCTAACGATGTGGACATCCTACAAAAGGGCCTCACTGAGACAGATGCTGGTGTCAAAGCCATGGCCTGAAGCTCAATGCCAAAATGTGCATTGTCATCCCTTTGGTAAAAACTCTGTACCCATGAACTATCACATAGGTGGTAATCTACTTAACACCAAAAGTGTGTCAAAAGACCTTGGGACACAGGTGGACAGTAGTCTCTCCTTTGATAATCACATTGCCACAGTGGTCAGGAAATCCTTCTACGTGGCACACCTCCTCACAAAAGGTTTCTCATCCAGAAAAAGAGAGGTCATTGTTCCCCTCTACTCATTACTCATTATTCCCATTATAGCATACAATGCCCGTTTTGGTATGTACCTCACAAGACATCTACAACAAGACATCTACAACAACTGGAATGGCCACAGAAATACCTCACAAAGAGGATTATTGGCCTCAAACAGATGCCCTATGCAGACCGTCTCAAAAAACTCCAGCTTTACTCCGTCGTATATCGCCTACTCAGAGGCGATCTCTGCCTAACATACAAAGCTATGTCAAATCCAGAGCTGTTGGACATGCTCCACTTAAAGAAATCCCAATCCCTCTGAGCTACACGCTGTAGGGACCTAAACCTTGTCACCACAATAAACAGAACATGCTGGAGGGATAGATTCCTGTCCCGGAGACTTCCCATACTTTGGAACAGACTACCTATCTATGTCAAACAGAGCTCCTCATTAGCACTCTTCAAGAAAACTCTTGATGATTGGATGGGAAATAGGAAATTCACCCCGGGGATCACTTCTTTGGCTCTGCTCGACAGGGGCAAAGGAAAATAATTTTCTTGGGTGGCGAAAGCCAGGGTACCTTTTTGTCTAGGCTTATATAGGCCCTAGGGCCAATAGCCTAGTACCTACCTATGAACTGATCCACAGAGAACCAGAATGTAAGAAAATACTTCTGTTGCTGTTGGGTCTTGATTCAGACAAAGCATTCAGCAGAAGAAGTTGGGATTTTATGAGTAGGCCAACAGAAGCATTTGCATTCTCTGACATAATAATAAGGGTAATTAGGAGGACAGAAGAAAGACCTGAGGCAAAAGCTGAAAGTGGAAGGGTTTCTCATTGATAAGTCGTGTTTGAACAGAGGAACCAGGCTAGTGTGTCCTCATTCCCCTTGATATTTCCATTACATTTAGAGCCATTAGCAAAGAAAAAGTACAGTTGTGTACACTTACCATAAATGTAGATGTTCGAGTGTATTCACTGTTGCAGTCATTACATTTGGGTAATCTGCTTGCAGGTTGCCCTCAGTCGGCTTGATTAACAAAGTCTTGGGTCCTGCGTAGGTTGCTGTCCCTTCTTCCATGATGTCAGGTCGTCAGGGGTATAAAACATGCAGCCGACGCCATTTACATCAGTTTTTCTTGCCCCAGATGTTAGGCACCCCCCCTAATGGGGAGCAAATAAACATAAAAACACAAAGGTATACCTCCAACAAAAAGCAAATATACCAAAAAGGCTTTTAAGCATAGTAAGGAAAGTAGAGGTATAGCTAGAAGAAGTTAGTGGGCTGGTGGGATGGTAACCAGGAGTGCAACAGTGAATACACTCGAACATCTACATTTATGGTAAGTGTACACAACTGTACTATGCTCTTTGTGTTTCACTGTTGCAGTCATTACATTTGGGTAGATTCCCAAAGCTATGGTTGGGAGGAGGAATGTATACAGCATTAGGGCCAGCTATAAGTCCCTGCAAGACAGCAGTTCCAAAGCCAGCTTTGGATTTAGAGAAAATTGGCAAATGATAATGCTTGGTGAAAGTATGTAAAGAACTCCTGTTTGCAGCTTCTAGGATATCCCTAGTAGGAACATCTCTGAGAAAGGCTGCAGAAGTAGATGCAGCTGTGGCGGAGTGAGATCTGATCCCCTGGGGGATAGGTTTTCCATGGTGCTTATAGCAGAAATTAATGCAATGGCTTGTTTGTTTTGAAATACCCTTCCCCTCTGCCCCTGCAGCAAATGCTACCAGCAGTTGTTCAGATTTTCTTCGAGGTTTAGTTCTGTCCGAGTAGAATCTAAGTTGTCTGTGAACATCCAAGGAATGCAGAATCCGTTCCCCTTTGTTCTGTGGATTGGGAAATAAGGTTGGCAAATTAATGGACTAATTAAGAGCTACACTGGATACCACCTTGGGCATGAAGGATGGATTGGTTCTGAGTGACACCCTGTCTGCATGAAAGATGATGAAAGGCTCCACTGCCATAAGGGCCTGCAATTCAGATGTCCTTCTAGCTGAAGTGATTGCTAAAAGGAAAGCTGTTTTCCAAGAAAGAAATTTTAAGTCTGCAGTAGCAGCTGGCTCGAAAGGAGGTAGAGTGACTTTCTCCAATACAAAGTTAAGGTCCCAGGCAGGGGTTGGAGCTCTCCTGGGTGGTCTCAAATTTCTGGCCCCTCTGAGGTACTGCTTGAGCACAGGATGAGAGAAGAGGGGAGGTTCTTTGTTATAATGCGCTGAAATGGCTGAGGCATGGATTTTAATGGAGTAAAAAGACAGGCCCTTGTGAAGCATCTCAGTTAAATATTGCAAAATCTGAGGTAAATTGGGAGCTGCAACGCTCAACCCTTGAGATTGGTTCCAGACACAGAATCTTTTCCATTTTTCAGCATAAGATTTTCTAGTACAAGGCCTCCTTGCCTCTAAGATGACATTAATCACAGGTTTGCTGAGGGATGATAAGGGTGAGTTTAAGTAATTATCCAGGTTGCAAGATTCAATGTTGGAAGCTGAGGGTGCAGGATCTGGTTCTCCTGCTGAGACAGCAGGGAAGGGATCTGAGGCAGGTGCCATGGAGATAACTGCGACACACTGTGCAGGAGGGGGTACCAGTGTTGACGCGGCCAGTCTGGAGCAATCAAAATCATCATCATCCTTGGTTTGTCCTGTTTGACTTTTAGTAAAACTTTGGAGAGCAGAGGCAGTGGGGGGAAGGCGTAGACTGATACGTTTTTCCACCTGAAGGACAGAGCATCCACTTTCCAGGCTTGGTTGTGGGGAGTCCTTGTGCAAAACTTGTCCAGTTGGTAGTTCTGGGGAGAGGCAAATAGGTCTATGTCTGGGCTCCCCGATTCACTTGTCAACATGTTGAAAATCCTTGGTTCCAGTTTCCACTCGTGGGTCCATGCGGTTTCTGCTTAGTCCGTCTGCCAGTATATTTAATTCTCCTGGCAGGAATTGAGCTTGTAGGTACACTTGGTAACTTAAGGCTGTGTTCCTCAATGCCATAGCTAGTCTGCAGAAGGGGTAGGAATGTGTACCCCCCCGCTTGCTTATGTACCACATAACCGTGGTGTTGTCCGTCTTTACCAATAGTTGTCCTGGAAGAATGTAGTCCTTGAAGGCTGTCAGAGCATTCTGTACATCTAACATTTCTTTTTGATTGATATGTAAGTGCATTTGACTTGGGTTCCATTTGCCCCGAATGCACTTCCCCGTCAGGTGAGCCCCCCCATGCACAGTCTGATGCATCTGTTGTTAGGGGTTGGGCGGCAGGGGGTAGTGTGAATGGTAGTCCCTTGTTTTAGTGGCAGGCCTCTGCCCACCAGAGGAACTCTAGGTGTAGGCAAGGTATGATAGGAATCATTGTTTCTAGGCTGTGAGAATGTTGACTCCATAGGCTTTTTAGATACCACTGAAGTTTCCTCATATACAGTCTTGCATATGGAATTAGAAGAATGCAGGAGGCCATGAACCCCAAGCCTTGCAGTATTTGTCTTGCAGAATGCAGGGTTTTTGTGGCCACTTATTTGAAAAGTACAGTTTTGTACCTACCATAAATGTAGATGTTCGAGTGCTCATACAGCTGCAGTCATAACAGATGGGTTATCCTGCCGTCAGGCGGGTCCTCGGTTGGCCGAATTCCAAAGTCTAGGTCTGGCGTCGGTTGCCGTCACTTCTTCCCTGACGTCAGTGCGTCAGGGGTATAAAAGAGGCAGACGATGCCATTTTCTTCAGTTTTTCTTGCCCCAGATGTCAGGTGCCCCCAGAAAGAAGGCAAACATAATGTTATGCAAAGATGCAATGTTGATAAATCAAAAACAGTAGTTGCAAGCAAATACACCATAAAAGAATACCCCAAAAAGGTTATATGAAAAGTGTTTGTCATAAGGCCTGTCCTAAGAGGGGTTGGAGGGAGGGAAACCTGGACTGCAGCTGTATGAGCACTCGAACATCTACATTTATGGTAGGTACAAAACTGTACTATGTTCATCGTGCATACAGCTGCAGTCATAACAGATGGGTAGAATCCCAAAGCTAAGTAAGGGTGGTAGGCACTAAGTGGAACTAGGAGGGGCTAGGATGCCCTGCAGGACTGCTGTGGCAAAGCCTGCTCTAGATTTTGAGTATAGTGGGAGGTGACAGTGCTTGGAGAAAGTGTGCACTGAACTCCAGGTGGCTGCTTCCAAAATGTCCTTGGTAGGGACCCCCCTGAGGAAGGCTGCAGAGGTAGCTGTGGCTCTGGTGGAGTGGGGTCTGATGCATGCAGGCACAGTTTTTCCATGAAATGAGTAACAAAAGCGTATGCAGTGGGCTATCCATTTTGAAATTGTCTGTGTGGAAATAGCCTTTCCCTGAGCACCTACAGCATAGGACACAAAGTGTTGCTCAGATTTCCTGAATGGCTTTGTTCTGTCCAAGTAGTAACGTAGTTGTCTGTGAATGTCCAAGGAATGTAGTAGTCTTTCCCCTTTGTTTTGTGGATTAGGATAAAAGGTAGGTAAGTGGATAGTCTGATTCAAAGCTACACTGGATACTACCTTTGGCATAAAGGTAGGATTGGTTCGTAAGGAAACTCTGTCCTGATGGAAAATGATGAATGGTTGCACAGCCATGAGGGCCTGTGGCTCCGAAACCCTGCGTGCTGAGGTGATAGCCAGAAGAAAGGCTGTTTTCCATGACAAGTACTGTAACTCTGTTGAAGAAGCTGGCTCGAAGGGAGGAAGGGTCAGCTTTTCCAATACGTAGTTGAGGTCCCAAGCAGGGAGTGGTGGTTTCCTTGGGGGTTTTAAATTCTTTGCCCCTCTGAGGAACTGCCTTAAGAGAGGGTGGGAGAATAATGGAGGATTTGTGTTGTATTGTGCAGAAATGGCTGAAGCGTGGATCTTGATGGAGGAGAAGGAAAGTCCATTGTTTAACATCTCAGCTAGGTACTGTAAAATTTGAGGTATATTTATTACCCAAGGATTCTGTCCCCTTTCTAGATTCCAGGCACAAAATTGTTTCCATTTGGCGGAGTAAGCCTTTCTAGTAGAAGGTCTTCTGGCCTCCAAGATGACAGCCTGCACCTCCTTGGAGAGGAGAAACTGTTAGGAAATCAAGGAATTCTCCATGCAGCTAGATTTAGAGTTTTGAGATGGCTGTGAAGGGTTTTGTAGTTGTGCTGGGACAACAGAAGAGGAACTAGAGGTAGGATCCATGCTGGGGAATGTGTCAGGCTCCTCAGGAGCGGATACCAGTGTTGTCTTGGCCAGTCTGGAGCGATGAGAATCATTTTCGGCCTCTCTGCTCTGGCTTTTAATAGAACTTTGGGCAGCAGAGGAAGAGGCGGGAAGGCATAGACTGCCAATGTTGTCCAATTGAAGGAAAGTGTGCCCACTTTCCAGGCCTGTGGATGATAGGTCCTTGAACAAAATGTTTTCAACTGGCAATTTCTGTGGGTAGCAAAGAGATCTATGTCTGGCTGTCCCCATGCCTGAGTTATCTTTGTGAAAAGTTGAGGATGCAGCCTCCATTCGTGTGGATCTGTCATATTTCTGCTTAGGTTGTCTGCCAGTGTGTTTTCCTTCCCTGGCAGGAATTGTGCCTGCAGTTGAATTTGCAATTCCAGTGCTGTGTTCCATAGGGTCATGGCTTGTCTGCACAGGGGGTATGAATGAGTTCCCCTGTTTGTTTATGTACCACATCACTGTGGTGTTGTCTGTCCTTATCAATAGCTGGCCTGGATGTAGTAGGTCTTTGACGGTTATAATAGCCCTTTGCACGGCTAGCATTTCCTTTTGGTTGATGTGGAGGTGTTTCTCTTTTCGGGTCCATTTTCCCTGAATGCACTGATCTGTCATGTGTGCTCCCCAGGCGTAGTCTGAGGCGTCTGTTGTGATGATTTGAGTTGCTTGAGGTACACAGAAAGGAAGACCTGTGTTTCTTTGGCATGCTTGAGTCCACCACAAAAATTCCTTTTGAAGGCATGGAATGAGTGGGATAATTGTTTCCAAGCTGTGGCTGTGTTGAGACCATAAGTTTTTCAGGTACCATTGAAGTTTCCTCATATGCAGCTTTGCACATGGGATTAGTAGGATGCAAGATGCCATGAATCCCAGAGCCTGAAGGATTTTCCTTGCAGTTAGCCTGGTGTAAGTTGCCATTTTTCTGATGTATTGAGACAGTTGCCCTTGCTTGTCTGGCGTGAGGTAGGCCATCTGGGTGGTTGTATCCAAGCTGGCACCCAGGAAAATTATTTGTTGAGAGGGTATTAGTTTTGATTTCTTTTTGTTGACTGTGTATCCCAGGAAGTTCAACAGTTTTATTACAAACGCCAGGTGCTGCAGTAGTATGTCCTTGCTGTCCGCTTGGATCAGGCATTCGTCCAGATATGGGTAGATTTGTATCCCTTGTAGTCTGCAGAAGGCGATTACTGATGCCAGGCATTTCGTAAACACTCTGGGCGCAGTAGATAAGCCAAAGGGCAATGCAGAGAATTGGTAATGGGTTGAACCTGCAAGAAATCTGAGGTATCTTCTGCAATCTTGTCTGATAGGGACATGCAGGTATGCCTCCTTGAGGTGCAAAGTTACCAGCCAAGACTCCTTGTCCAGCATGGGAAGAAGCTGCTGTAATGTGAGCATCTTGAATTTTGGCACCTGTAGATATGTGTTTAGGATGGATAGGTCTAAGATAGGTCTCCAATCTTTGTCTTTCCTCGGTACCAGGAATAGTCTGGAATAAAACCCTTGACCTTGTTCTTTTGCAGGTACCTCTTGAATTGCTTTCATGTCTATGAGAGCTGAAACTTGTTTTTGTGCCTCTGCCCTTTGATTTTGTGGCAGGTTTGGCATGCCTCTCATTTTTGGAAGGGTGTGAAAGTGGAACCTGTAGCCTCTGTCTATAATGTCCAGAATCCATTTGTCTTTTGTAACAATATGCCAATTTTTTGAGAATAATGCCAATTTTCTGCCCAAAGGTGCTGCCATTAAAGCTTTGCTTGGCAGGTGTAGGGGGAAGTCATTGTGTCTGTTTTCTAAAAGACTGTGATTTTTCTTCTCCACCTCTTCGGGTTGGTGCTTGCCACTGTCTGGCTCTGAAGGATCCTTGAGGTTGCCCTCTGCCCCTTGGGTGCCTGTATCTGCCCCTTTGAGGTCTATCTGTGGCTGGAAAGGACCAATTTTTTGAAGGCCAGTTTCTGCTGAAACGTGGAGGCTGTACCTGCAGGAAATCTTTCACTGTTTGCATTGATTTAGCTTTTTCCTTCATTTTCTTTAGTACCTCCTCAGCTTTAACACCAAACAATACATCTTTTTGAAGAGGTGCATCTAATAATTTAGCTTTGACATGATCTGGTAAGGTTTGCTCTTTGAGCCAAGCATGCCTACCTATAACAGACCCCGTAACAGCAGTTCTACATGAGGCCTCTAAAGCATCAACACCACACTGCAAGGTATGTTTACCCACTTGCTCTGCACCATGCAAAAAATCCTGCAGCTCTTTTAAATCTGGTTGTTCTGGTTGTGACATCTTGCTTTTCAGCTGAGATATCAAAAACTGTTGATACTTTAACATATGGAACTGACAGTTTAATACCTTCATGGTTAAAGTGGCCGAGGTGTACACCTTTTTCCCCCACCTTTCTAAAGCTCTGGAATCTCTCTCTGAAGGTAATGGATTTTTAGCAGTAGAGGCCTTAATTCCCTTGGGACCCTGTGAAATTGTTTCTGGGTCAGCAGTATGGCTTTTATATAGGAACTGGTGAGAATCAGGAACCCGGTAATACCTGTCTGGTTTAACAGGAGCTGGAGGCAAAGAATCAGGATTAAGGCTGGCTTCTGTGTACACATCATCCAATATATCTAAAACAGGAGGGATAGCCAGAGGCCTATGCTGGGGGAAGCAGAAGAAATTCCCTGAGCCTTTTCTTGGAATCTGAGTAATCTTGGCCTTCCCAGTGAAAGTGTTCCCTCAAAGTATGCAGGATTTCCCCAAAAGAGAAGTCCTCAGGGGGGGAGACAGAGGGAATAGACTCCTCTGCATCAGAGTCTTGAATGGAGAATAGGCACAATCCTGGTCCTCAGATAGTTCTGAGGTAATAGAAGCTTGATCTGAGGAAGGGTAGTCTTCCTCTAATCTGGGCCTTTTGTCAGAGGGGGGATGAGAACCCTGATAAGAGTAATCAAATCCTCAGCCATTTTAAGCATCTGTTTTTAGGCATGGTGCCTTGAGAGGGTCTGAGGAACCTGTTTTGGTTTTCATGGCTGCTTTAGATTTAGTGAAGGCTTTAATAGAGAAGGAGGAAGGCCTGAAGACCCCTTGAGAAATGGCAGGCCTGTCTAAATTCTGAGTTTCCCCGCCAGGAGTGGCGTCGGGACCTGTAGTAGGAATGGGGGCCGAGGAGCCTGCGACCTCGGGTACTGAAGACACCGGTAATGCATTGTCATCGGTACTCAGGGGCTGCATAGGTGCCTCGCTGAGTACCGGAGAACCGGTAGTCAGCCTTAGTGTGGTTTCAGTAGGTGGTGCGGACCTCGTATGTCGGTCCTTATCTTTGCGTTTTTTGCTCAAAACTGGAGTCGGAGTATCCGACGACATAATATAATTAAATTTTTTGCCAAAAAAGTGAAGGGCGAACTCCGCCTGACGCTTAATAGTGCGCTTATTGAATCTACCACAAAAACAGCAGGCCGAGACGTCGTGGTCTGGGCCTAAGCAAGGTATACAGAAAGAGTGGAAATCCTTATGCGGTATTTGCTTCCCACATGAAATGCAATTATTAACTTTGTCTGACATCGGTCTGAGGCAAGAAAAGTTTCCTCAATGGGGTACTTAGCTTTCAAGAAGACTTCGGCTGAAATACTTTTGCAAATCTCAGGAGCTGGCCGACCGGCACTTGCGAACTGCTTCTGCTTCGGGCACCGCGTGGCAAGAAAGACTGGAGAAAATGGCGTCGGCTGCCTCTTTTATACCCCTGACGCACTGACGTCAGGGAAGAAGTGACGACAACCGACGCCGGACCTAGACTTTGGAATTCGGCCGACCGAGGACCCGCCTTACGGCAGGATAACCCACCTGTTATGACTGCAGCTGTATGCACGATGAACATCAGGTTATCAAATGAATTTACTTTTCTGGCGTGAGTTAAGCCATCTGGGAAGTTGTATTCAAGCTTGCTCCCAGGAATGTGATTTGTTGACAGGGTACCAGTTGTGATTTCTTTCAGTTTATGGTGTATCCCAAACAAGTTAGAACCCTTTTTAGAAACGCCAGATGATTCAAAAGTATTCTCTGGCTTTCTGCCTGAATTAGACAACCGTCCAGGTATGGGTATATTTGAATACTTCTTTGCCTGCAAAATGCAATAACTGGAGCCAGGCACTTTGTGAATACCCTGGACGCAGTAGACAAGCCAATGGGCAGTGCAGAGAACCGATATTGCGTGTAGCCTGCTTTGAAGCATAGGCATCTTCTGCAAGATTCCATGATTGGGATGCTTCTTTTAAATCTAGTGTTGCCAACTAGGCATTTTTGTCTAGCATAAGAAGTAATTGGTGAAGAGTCAGCATCTTGAATTTTGAAATCTCCAGAAAGGTGTTTAGAGTAGACAGGTCCCGATTTGGACGCCATGATTTGTCTTTTCTGGGTACCAGGAAAGAGGGGGCTGGAATTTACCGGGGAAAACTGCCAAAGGAGCCAAGGTAATACAATGGAAAGAGGCCAAGATGACATCTGGACTGTAGGCTGGAGACTGCCTTCCCTATCAAGGATTGATATAAGTCTATAAGCAGAGAGTCATGGATCGGGAAATCCCACATGAAATACCTGTTCTGGTACAGATTTTATTTGAATCTAGAACAGAAGCTTCTGTTAAAAAAGGGATAATTAGTAGGGTATATAAAATATTGCGTAACTACATGAATTGATTAGAGGATCACGTCAGTCGCCCTGCTAGACAGGGGTCCAGGAAAGTAAATAATGTGGGAAGAAATAGCCAGGGAATTGTTATGCTAGGCTTGTATAGGCCCTAGGGCTGATAGCCTAGTACCAACCTATGAACCTATGGATAAGCAGTTCACAAGGAAACAGTGAAAGGACATATGTACAACTCTCAAATATGCAAAACAGTCTAGAAGATTTAGGATTTTTGCTTGGAAGTGTTTGCATTGGTATTTTTATACCCCAAGCAGACTCCAAAGAATTTTTCCTCAAGTAAATGCCAAATGTTGGCGGTGTGATGGAGAAGAAAGAGGTAAATAGGAACATATGTTTTGAGAGTGCAATGAGTTGGGAGTCTTTAAAGTTCACTAGAGAATACACTGTCAGAACTATTGGGTGAGCAAATGAGTGCAATTATGAGTAATTATTACTATTATTATGATTATTACTATTATTATTATTATTATTTCCTCGTAAGAAATTTATTTTCGAGCTGGGTACATACGGGATCTGACTTGCCTAGACATAATAAGGCCTTCTTAAGTTTTATTCTGATGGCTACCAAAATAAAATTGCTAGAATATGGAAATCAAAGTCTAAACCAGCTGTATTTGAAGTTTTTAATATTGTAACAGAGATAAAAGAACAGGAAGTGTGATCTTTAGAAAATGGCAGGAGCAAATTACATAGGAAAAATGGAAATTACGGTAACAATACACCCAGAACAATATTTTGGAGAAGTTGTGAGGTTTAAGGGAAGGCAAGAATTGATCAATTAATGTAATGCTGACTGATGATTACAAAAAAGAATATATGTGATATACAATGGCTGCAACTGGGAATATGTTAATATGGTTTTATTTAATATAAATGTATGTTTGCCTTTGTCTTAAATGATAATTCAATGAAAGGGTTAAAAAACAAAACAATGTTGCCTTTTTCTAAAATTCTGAGCATAATCATAGTGATGTCATGCACTATCTGAATATTAATGACTAACACTGGCTGTCACTCTTTCAAACAACCCTCAATCAAAAATAACAGAGCAATACAGCATGTCAGTGGTTGGGGACACCAAAGAAAACACTGTTAACAAGTTATGGTTTGCAAAAATGCATCACTCTATTCAATATTTCTTTTTGTGGGGGTGGGGGTGGGGGCAGAAAAAAAAGCAAATCTTACCAGCTATCAACTAGTGCTAGGAGATCTAAGAAAAAAATGCAAACTACCAAGGCCATCCACCACAAGAGTATTTTCTTTTTCTACAGCCCAAGGCAGACATCAGGCACATAAAGTGTGTGAAGAAGGTAATAATTTATCTTCTGTTTCCAGTCTATGCAACACACCATAAATTTTGTGACAACTTCTCACTGAAAACAAACTCATCTGATAGGGGTGATTGGCATATTTCTTACATTTCCAGGATATAAACTAATTCCTCTATCTGTACTTCTCATTATAATAGCCATATCTGTGCAACCCCATGACAAATGATCACGTTTTTGTTGAATACATTCAATTCTATGAAGCTACATAGCTTTGCTTCCTCTAAAGTCAACCTATGAAACCTGCCCATGATTTATTTTTAATTTTAAATGTAAGACGGAGAGCAAATTGTCACAGATTATGGAAGCCATAGTAATAATGCTAACTTCAAGGAATAAAAAGGTGGTTTTGTAAGCAGCTTTACCTTTTAAAGAACTACGTTTTAGTGCATAGTAATTACCTGTATGTGTAAAAATGTGTCTCTTCAAATGATAGCTGCTACTGAAGGCACCATAGCAGTGCTCACAAATGAAGTTCTTCGGTTCTTTCAGATAGTCAGGTCTTTTCTCAACCACCACATCCTATAAAATATAACACATTACCCCCTATTTAGTTGTGTACTGTATGAGGACATGCTTCAATGTCATGCTGTGATTTATACAATACAAAAAAACAATCACTTTGCTGCATATTTACTACTGCTGGCTAGTCAATAGATATGGTATACACCATAAAAACAGATTCTAGTGTTTCAGGTCATTCATTCCTGTTATTGATCAACAAAGTTAACCTACTTCCTTACCATTCACACCCTGGCTTCATCACTCAAGAAACCTCCAGGACCAGTCCTGACTACCTAGTCATGCAGGCATAATCTCCTCCAAAGGGAGGTAGCAGGTTCCATGACCAGTACTAAAGAGAAAAAAAAAAAACAGATCTGCAGCTCTGCTGGATTATGAAGTTTCCAGGTAGTTGTTTGCTCTTTCTTTGTTGGTACATAACTCAGTGTATACTAATGTAAATATGAACAAGTCCAGATTTGGACCAAATGCTAGTCTTCTGCTGTAGTTCAGGCAACAGCACATAGCGGGTGCTACAAGACAGACTAATATTAGGCCTCATGTTCCCTTCCTTACCTCAAACATGGACAGCACCCCAGAGGATGCGGTCTTGCTCTTTGCTAGTCATTTGGTTATGAACATGGGATGCCACTGTTTCAAAAGGCTATAGTGGCATATTTTTATAACAAGTGATATAGCCTCACAGTCAGACTCACTGACATGCAGCACAATGCAAATATGCAAGGGTCTGCTTAGAAAAGAAGATACATATCTATGACACTGATGTAATACAGTAGATTATTTGCTGTACTCCACCAAGGTTAAACATAATCTAGCAAAACGGTGAAAAATGATAGGCACCAACTGAAGATGGGTTACTCCACAGTCTGACACTGCATTTTATACACCCTTGTGCTTTAATGCCCTACCGTGATACTTAACTGTGGTGTGAATACAACACAACTGTGTCACACCCTACTGTTTTTATATATCTTTTGACATTCCTAAATGACCAGTACAGTCAGAACTGGAAAAACTATATTTATTATTTTGCCATGTTCTTTACACAAACAAACTCTGCCAGCAACACAATAACTACCTATCAATTTGCTCCAACCTAAATGCACTCAAGTGCAGACATGCTAACGTGATCGTGTTTTCTTGGAAAGCTATTTCTTGCCCATAATGTACTGTGAGGGCATACCTGATGACCTTGTAATCCCATGTTCAGATCACAGACTCATTCACATAGAATGGATGAAATGATGAACACTATCATGTCTGACGATAGTCAATAAAAATACAACTCTTTCATTTGAAGTGTTACTCTCGCACAATTTTTCATACATATCTGCTACAATATCTATGAGCTGTTCTTGTAAAAGTATAAGGAAATAAGTAAGATAACAAAGCTTTTTTTAAGAGCAATATTTTGTGAGTTTCAAATCCCACCTTCCTTCCTTTAGTCAGACAGAGTGTCATATTTCCTGGCTTGCAAAGCGCAGCTAATTTGTGAAGTTGCTCTCAGTGATTATCAGATTTATTCACCTTCATACTAGAAAAGGCTTAATAGGTTTACAAACTCAGGAAGGGTAAGAATGCAGCTTTTATTACAATACAGAATCAAACAGTTAAGAAATTTTGAGTTTGAGTAAGTTTATGACCTCAGAGGGTGTGAAATGACAAAAAGAGCTTCAGGTACCTTGCTCATAACTTGAACGATGGACGAGGGGAAGACGGTGCACACCACCCACCTTGACCTAGCCAAAGCCTTCAACACTATTCTCCACTCGGGCATAACAGACACACTCTCCCAGCTTGGCATCAACCTGTATGTTACAAGATGGGTAGCTAACTGACTCCCTAATAGAACCCACTCGGTCAAAATAGGGTAAGCCACCTCGAGTAGTAGACCCGTAATGAGCGGTGTACCTCGAGGATCAGTCTTGGGACCTCTTACTGTTTTGGGATATAGTTTTCTGAGCTGCAGGCCAAAACCAGTGGTCTGTGGCTGACCAAGTTTGCAGATGACTGCAAGCTGGGCGCTGTCTTAAATTCCCCTAGTGATGTGAACATCCTTCGGAGGGCCTTACCCAAACTAATGACTGGTGCCAAAAGCATAGCCCCAAACTGAATGCCAAGAAATGCATCATTATTCCCTTTGGGGAAAATTACATCCCCAATAATTATCACATTAAGAACAACGTACTAAGCACGAAATCAGTCTTGAGGGACTTGAGCACCCAGGTTGACAGCAACCTGACTTTTGATCAGCACGTTGCCTCCATTGTACAGAAGGCTTTCTATATGGCTCACCTCATCCAGGAACAAGGAAGTCATAACATCCCTGTACTTCTCCCTTATCAGACCCATTATCGAGTACAATGCCCACTTTGGCATATACCTTGCCAAGCACATGCAGCAGCTGGAAAGACCACAGAGGTTCCTGACCAGGAAAATCCAGGGTCTCAAACACCTATCCTATACATATAGGCTAAAAGCCCTGTCCTTCTTTCTACTCAATCTCGTATAGACTGCTAACAGGTGACCTGTGTCTGGCATACAAAGCCATCTCAGACCCAACCTTGCTGGAGTTGCTGCATATCTGTAAGTCAAAGTCCACTCACTCAACCCTGATGCAAGACCTTAACCTGGTCTGTGACATAAATAGAACTTGTTGGCAGACAGATTTGTGTCCCAAAGACTCCCCCCCCCCCATCTGTGGAATAGACTCCCTCCTCATCTCAAGCAGAGTACCTCTCTAGCCCTCTTTAAGACGAATCTGGATGACTGGATGGGAAAATAAATACACTCCTGGAATCCCATCTGTGTCCCTGATGGACAGGGGAAACAGTTGCTGACTTTGAGGGGAACATGGGGCCAAATTCTTGGCTAGGCTTATAAAGGCCGCTGGGCCAATAGCCTAGTATCATCCTATGAACCTATGAACAAATAAATGAGTTACCACAAATTCATCCCTGGTTTAACACCCTTGTCCATCATGAATGGGGGCAACATGCAAATGTTCTGTTCACCTCTTGGTTATTCATAGTTTAAATATAAGGGATGAAAACTTAATTAAAATGAACGGCTAGGCTTCTGAAGATCTTAACAGGATTAACAGTCTATTAAGTACCTATGAACCTATCAAAATAGTTTTAGATGGGATTGGCAGAGAGATGCAGCAGCAAGGGAGACAAATTCTGAAATAAATTATCATGAGATTTCATTCAGGCCCAATACAGTGTGTACAGAGGAAGATACCTAGGAGAGAAAAGTCACAGAATGGGATAAACTTCTAAGTGATGCATTTTTAGAAGTAAAAGTATGGGAACATTGCCCTAGGAGGGAAGTACACTCTGGTGAAAGATAATGTGTTTAGAGTCTGGCTGTCTTTTAAACTAATGTTCGATTTCTAAGTAAAATTTCTGGTTGACAGATGACTATCACAGTTTTTTAAGTCATTTCACCTTTCAAAATTAAATTTGCTTTTCAAAACCATACACTGCTTTATCACAGCTAGATACAGACTAGTAATTTGTATAACATAGCAAGACAACATAACACATCTGTGTAGATTCTATTTTTGAATATTAGTATGAGTTACATTTGACAGTATACCCGTTTTTTCCATTAATTTTATCATTAAGGGAGACTAGTACTCCCAACCCTCCACACATACCTATTTTAAAGACTGCAGAGTTTATGTGGAGCACCAGATCCCTTTACAAATGAAATTAATGTAAATTAATGATGCTGGTGTTACATAAGGCCATAGGTAAGTAAAATATACCAAACTGCAAAATATTTTATATTCTTGGTACAAGGTAGCATTGGCAAAATATATCAATATCAAACTGCAGTACTACTTTAACAAGAGTGGCTAGCACGTGTAATTAAATAACATGTTTAATACAGTTTCACAAATCACTTTCTTTTGCTTGCTGCCTACATTACACATTCACCCAACACAATACAAAGAAACACAGTGCTGGGGCAGTGAATACCAAAAAAGTAGTAGTAAACAGGATAGCTACAAGGGCAGTGCAAAACAAACAAAAAAATTACACTAAACATATTTGATGGCTTCAGTGCAGAGCACAGTAAGGATCTGCTGTACTGGTTTCCTCAGCAATCCTTAAAGATCTCTTTGCAAATCTCTTGGTGATTTTCTCTTGATTTATAGCATCAGAGCAAAGCAATACTTTTTTGATTGTTCTCTGCCATGATCTTTCTGTTATCTAAGTGGTGGAGACAGAATACAACAAAAATATCAAGGCAAACAGCACATCCCTCCAACATGCTGCTTCTTAAAGGGACTACTGGAATCCTATCTCAGAATGCTGTGGCAATGCAGTAAGAGAAAAGGACCATCAAAATCATAGACAGTAAGCTGAGACAAATCAAGGTCACAGGGGGGAAAATTAGCTTAAGCAAGTTAGGTTAACATGGCAAAATGGAAAATAAACAAAGTTTCATTAAGTACTTCTAGGAGTACAACCACCTCGGGGAGGGGTACCTGTTTAGTTACAAATACAATGGATGCACTCTAAATAAAGAGTAAACATGGGAAATGTTTATACCACATCCTGTGTCATCCTGTTTACTCCTTCATTTTGGTCAAAATTTTAACTTTACAGAAAGCAGAACACATCTAATTTTTAGATTCCGTGTATCCAACCGTTCATGCAACTGGCTTGCATGAATACTGCTACTCTACAACATTTTGCTCATTATTTTACACTCTCCCTTACTGCCAAAATATACACACATATAATGAAAAGTTGACATGTTAAATGATCAACACAAAAAACATCAACAAAAACAGGCTGACCATTCATATCGACAGCATTACACAGCAACACACCGTACATCGAAAAAGGCATCAAATTTCCTCTTCTGATTTACTACCCATAACCCTACCACACATTCAGCTCACATTTGTCTGAAAAGTGACAGTGTTGTGGAATTGGCATTTTAGGTAAGCTGCATTTTGGGGTTAGCATGGATTATGTAGGTGGCTGGGGGCCTTTGCCACACATGCAGCTTTTCCTTAAAAAAGCATTTTCCAAAACACTACCACTACACAACACAGCCTGGACACTTACCACACACTCAAAAATCTATCCCCCTTACCTAACCCTAGAACACACACACACAACTCCCAACTTCTCCACTTACCTTTGTCAACCAACAGGACGTCACCCAAAACAGCATTCTCACCAACAGCCCTTTGCTCAAAACATGCAGCAATTCACTTGCATTGCACAAACGAGTGTCAATCAAGAGAACTGCTGCTACTATATATATATATATATATATATATATATATATATATATATATATATATATATATATATACACACACACACACACACACACTTCACCAGAGACACAGGAGGACACCTTGTCTTTTCCATTCTTTCAAAATACCAGTGTGAAGAAGCAACCAAACCAGCTACAGCCATAAACATGGTCTTTCAGTCAAAAAAGAAATTACTACTCAACTTCCAAAGTTTCCAGACCATCCTATACAGACTGCTTCTATATTCATGGCAATAGTAAATTCTGTTTTAACCATCACTGTATTTTTAATGACTAGCACTAATTTAAAAATCCTTCACCTTTACTTGCAACTGAGGCAGGGCATTATTTTCTACTTTGTTTATGTAGACTCTCAACAGATGGTTTACTTTGATTCTAAAACTGCATAATCACTTCAGAGTGAATGACTTAATTCTTCTGGCTTTCCATTCAATTTTACAAAGACAGCACATATACTAGGTATGAACTAGATATGTGCCCCTCAGAAAAGATGAACTGTATCTGTTACAAAATACCAAAAAGCAAAACTAGAACTCGCCACAAACTGCTGAATAAAAGAACGCAATAAAGTTCTAGTGAAAATGCCACGGTCCAGTTGATATAAATCCTTTATTGTCACAAGTATAACGCGCTTTCATCTACGATATGGTAGACTTCATCAGAACAACATTTACAAGTTCCACAGACATATATATATACTGAAAAAAACGCCAATATTAATCACTTAATTGAATAATAGTGGCTTAAAGTCGTAGTTACTTCCACAATACATAAGTCACACTATACATTAAAAACAAAACAAGTACAATAGTAATAAATATATTCATTGTACAATTACTTGTTAAAAAAGTGTAAGAAAATCAACAACTAACATTTGTATGTTACAATATATAATATGCTAATGGCAATACTGTCTACCTAATAAAAACAATAAAAACCTCTAAAATTATATATATATATATATATATATATATATATATATATAATACATTGATTAACCTATATTTAAATGAATAAAATTAGAACCTATTTGAATAATCATACAATAAATATCAATGTGCTCTGAACCTAAAACTAAAAAGTGAGGCTGAACATTATATGTAAAAATAGTTTGAAGCTCAAACATTTAAGTTCTTATAAGGGGTTTTGTGGGTATGTAATCATTCAGGCCAGGGGGTGTGGCTGCATTTAATCTGATTTGCCACCGAATTTCCTTTTCTGCCACCAAAGCTACCAAAGAGGTTGAAAGTATGAACACTAACATTAGTAATGATTTACTGTTTCCACAATGGGAACAGCTGCATATTAAACAATTTCAATATGCAGAAAATAACTGTAAGAAGATTTTTGACAGAAAATGTAAAAAAATTTGTTCGACACTAACCAGTATGCCAATTCCATGGCATATAGGTGGAATGTTAAAAGTAATGGGAATAATTATAAAGTAAAGGAACATATAGTGAGGCAAGACCAACTGAATGATAAACATTATTATAATGATTTTTTAGAGGAGGAATTAGAATACAGGGGGAATCCCAGACGGGGTATGTACCAACGAAATTACAGGGAGGGGAATTATTGGAAAAGGTAGAATTTAAAAACACTGACAGTATAGTGAGAGAAGGTGTTATTAACATACTGAGAGATTTTAAAATATTATATTATTATATATTATATTATATATTATATTATATATTAACATATATTGTAACATACAAATGTTAGTTGTTGATTTTCTTACACTTTTTTAACAAGTAATTGTACAATGAATATATTTAATACTATTGTGCTTGTTTTGTTTTTAATGTATAGTGTGACATATGTATTGTGGAAGTAACTATGACTTTAAGCCACTATTATTCAATTAAGTGATTAATATTGGCGTTTTTTTCAGTATATATATGTCTGTGGAACTTGTAAATGTTGTTCTGATGAAGTCTACCATATCGTAGATGAAAGCGCTTAACCAGTTATACTTGTGACAATAAAGGATTTATATCAACTGGACCGTGGCATTTTCACTAGAACTTTATTGCGTTCTTTTACAAAATACTTATTTTTTCAGAAACTATCCTTTCAATTTTCCCATTTCCCCCTACCCCACAAAAACAAACTGATTTTACCTGATGATGTTTAACATGAAATGTTTTTTTACTGGTGTGCATGACCTATGCAGCTCTCAAATATTCCTGATTCTGTCTGAAAATGTTGTTATTCCTAAAGTGTTAAACTGAAAGGTATCAAGAAATAAAACATACCCTTGATATTGCCTCTGTTTTTCCTTATGCCAAGTGTAGCTCCTTGCAGTGGAGGTTATAACCTATGATTTGCACTTCTCATCACCCAACTTTGTACAGCTTATTCATATGTGAAGAAAAAATTGTTTAAGAAAATCATCATCGTAGTCAAGCATCAGGTATTAAGGGTTTACTTCTACATTTTCGAATCCAGAAATGCAGACACAAGAACTTTGAAACCCTGATCACTGACACTCAGAATGTTGCATATCAACATCACAGCAAGTCTAAACTTGACCCATTCAGGACAGCACTCGATGCTGTGTCTGAAGTGGTAGAGAGTATTTTTTGCATACATGTCAGTGTTTGGCATTCCAACTTTTTTTGTATGGTTTTGGCCTTTGCTGGCCATGACACTCTGGATCTCATGCATATAACAATAAACCAATTTTAAAACTTAGTATACCCAAAGGAAATGAAAAACAGCTTCTTAAATATAAAATCACATGGGCTTTCATGCTCACTTTGAACTGTGATCATTATTACTCAAAACAGTCAGAGCTGGCAACTCGGCACATAAAAATCTACTGCCAATCATTAGCGGACTGGAGTTCCGCTGTGGCGACCCCTAACCGGGAAAAGCCGAAAGACACAACAACAACCTACATCTAACACACTGCTTAGCTTTCATGTTACAAAAGCTGATTTTTGTGAGCTGTAACTTGTCTTGATGCAACAAAAAAATTGCCTGTCTTATTATGGCCACCTTACCTTTGGTCTCCCACTCCCTAACTTGCTAATTACTACCCATTAAGACACATGTGGATATGGATGTACCCCAAAGGTGCCACACAATATGCCTTTCTCACATTTACAGGTACCACTATTCTTATAATAAATTCACTGAACTGTCAGCTGTACCACCCCTCCATCTTTTGGCCACAGTTCAAGAGTTCAAGATAAAGCTCTACTTCACAACTATGGAGAGCCAGTGTAAATCTACCAGGAGTCAGTGTTCCTCTCACAAAGGGCATGGGAGGCTTCTTTTCTTTTTTGCTGAGCTTAAGATCTTCTTTCTAGTTACTTTCTTCTGGATGTCCAGACTCCATCATATGCACTGTTTCCATGTTTCTATTTCTCCAGTGGAATCAATTTTCATTTTCTGTTTTGCTCTTTGCCACTCTTCCACATACTAGGTTCTGCCTCTCATCATGGGAAGCAACAGAAAACCTTTTCAACTACATGTCATTCTTCCAGTGAAATTCCTACTAACATATCCTGATTATTTCCTTCCATTTACGGCCAACTAATCTGATGAGTCTTTTCTATATCTGAGTCTTACAAATGTACTGTGGGTGGGACCAATCCTGAATTTGTTGCAGGAATCTGTGTCCCCCCACAAAACAAAACTATCCCAGTCTTTGTACATAACTAACACTTACATCTAAGCCTGGGGTACTGTCACAGAACAGCAAATGCATTACAGCAGCAAATGTTAAACCAGTAGTCCAGTTTGTGTGTGTGTGTGTGTGTGTGTGTATATACATATATACATAGGAGCTTTTTTCCTTCATACAGTAACCTTTATAAAAGACTCTCTCTATTTTAGACACGTATGGGTACATCTTTATTTTATTATATTATATACAAACTGAATTCAAAAAGGGAAGAAATATTAAATTGGGGGAAAGCCTCTGCCTCAAAACCCTCAGTCCCAGCAATGTGACCATTAGCAGAGATTATTTAGATACTGAAGTGCCTTTTTTTTCCAGGCAAAATACATTCCAGTAATGAGTCAAAGTCTAGAAAATGTTAGTCTGGTTATAAACCATCAATTCAAATTTGCTGTTTTTGTTGTTTTACAAAGCCAGAGAGCTACTATCACAGCAGTCATTGTAAAAAGAACAGTGCATGAACATTAAAATAAACACAGGAAACAAATGTATGGAAATTTCATTGTATTACACAGTGTTGAAAAACAAAAACAACAAAAATGAAACAAAACATGTTCATTTAAATAACCTAACTCAGACTAATTTAAAATGTGCCAGCTAATGAAGCAACACACTAAGATGTTAAATGTATTTTAAATGTTTATATATATATATATATATATATATATATATATATATATATATATATATAAATTATCTTTACTAATGTTTCTACTGTGCTTGTTAAGCATCAATGGGTGTAAAATGTCACGCAAACATACCAGTAGCATTCACTATAACAACATATCAGAATGAACACAGTTCCCTTAGTCCATCTGTACACATGAATAAACAAGGACAGTATCTCACTATCACACTAAAAGAAACTACATAAAGCTCAATTAAACAGTAAAAAAATTAAACAAGTTAATTATCAAATAAAACAGGAAATGTGTTAAAAGGGTAAAAAAGGTTAGAAAATGCAGGAAATCAATACTTCAGTAACAGTAACACGAAAGCAACAGATGTCAGTGATGCACCTCAAGACAAAACACAAGAATACAAATTCTAACAGTTGTACAAAGAGAACATATACAAGAAAAAATACAGCTTGTAAAGCCAGCATGGCTTGCACATCTTCCAGATTAAACACCACTTCAGCAGGTATCTATCAGAAATCAGCTTTTAACATAGTCAAAAGTACAATAACTTTAAATAATACACATCAAACTAGAAGGGAGTTAGTGGGGGAGATATGACAAGACAAAGTCAGCAAACTACGGGTTTCTAAGTATAATGCACATACAACATATACAAGGGAGTGTACACTTGATCTGACGTTTCTGAAAAGTTAAGATGGCTAACAGATCAGCAAGCAGTATAGATAGTCTCTGCTTCCTGACTGTATCTACTGTCTGAAGTACTGAACAAAAATAAAGTGAAACTGTAGTTATAACTCAGCAGGTATTTCCAACTGGTGATCTTTCTGCACCTATACACAGGTTTTATAAATGGCAACCAGCAAACACCAGATGAAAAGAAAAGCTCACAGAAATGAGGGGGAGGGGATGTCAGATGCCCCCCCCCCCACCACCACCAACATACATTGTAACATAACATGATGATCCTAGCAAAGAAAGTGCTCAAAGAAAGTATCGTGACTAGTGTACTTAAACAGAACATTACTGTAAGTTTCCATTAAGCAAACATGCTAAATGAAAGTGTTTCTTTAAGATGAGTACGTTTTCCTACAATAGCCAAAGAAGTGGAGCCATCACCTTAAATGAGAAGGATGACTGAAGAGCACAGAAAACTTTGATATATTTTAGCTACGCAGCAGGTTTGCTTAATTAAGCAGCTAATGCTGTGTAAAAGGAGGGCTGAAAAAAATCCACATTATACCTCTCAACCGTCTAGATTTTTGCCTCATATTTTTGGCGTTTCTCATAAAATTTGTGGTTTTCTGGCAAACCACTTAGGGCTGGAGTCACTAAACAATTACATATATTTCAGTTTCACACTTTATATCCTTCAGAAAATGCATGTTAACACAAATCCTGTTATTCTAGCAACTTTCTAAGTTTATAAGAAAAATATTTAAAATCTGTCCATATTTTTGGGAGTCTGCCCCTCTGACTATTTCAGGCTTTGTCCAGATTTCTTGAACTAAGAGGTTGAAATGTATGGGCCATACCACAGTGTTGTTTGCCCCTCTTGGGTAAGAATCTGTGCCTAGCACAGTGGTTCTGGAAGAAAGGTGGCAGAAACAGGGAAGACATGGATGAAGACGCCAGAGGAATTACCACATAGGTGGCAGTACACTAAACACCGAAAGTGTGATAAGAGACTTAGGGACACAGGTGGACAGTGGTCTCACCTTCGATAACCACATCGCCACAACAGTCAGGAAATCCTTCTATGTGGCACACCTCATCACTAAGGGCTTTTCATCCAGAAAAAAGGAGGTCATTGTCCCACTGTACTCATCCCTCATTAGACCCATTATAGAATACAACGCCCCTTTGGTATGTACCTCTCAAGACATCTGCAACAACTGAAAAGGCCGCAGAAATACCTCACTAAAAGAATCACAGGTCTAAAGCAGATGCACTACGCTGACCGCATTAAAAAACTCCAGCTATACTCTGTCGCATATCGTCTACTCAGAGGCGATCTCTGCTTAACATACAAGGCCATGTCAAACCCAGAGCTGTTGGACATGCTACACTTAAAGAAATCCCAATCCCTCAGAGCCACACGCTCCAGGGATCTAAACCTTGTCATCACAATAAACAAAACATGCTGGAGGGATAGGTTCCCGACCCAGAGACTCCCCAGACTCTGGAACAGACTGCCCATACATGTCAAGCAGAGTGCCTCTTTGGCCTTCTTCAAACTGAACCTTGACGATTGGATGGGAGAAAGGAAATTCACCCTGCAGATCACATCAGTCGCCTGCTAGACAGGGGTCCTGGGAAGTAAATAGTGTGGGAAGAAATAGCCAGGGAATTGTTATGGCTAGGCTTGTATAGGCCCTAGGGCTGATAGCCTAGTACCAACCTATGAACCTAGGAAGCTGGAGATAATTCCTGTTAGAAGAATCCAGAACACAAAGCTACTGAAAGATATAAGAAAGAGGAAAAGAGGAGACACCCAATGAAAGAGATTGCACTCTCATCTGCATAGTACTGTACAGAAGGCACCTGCTATTAATTTTCATTAAGTCATAAGACTTCTAGGAAGAACAGGTACCTTTATGTTTCAACTATATTGTTTTTCAAAGAGTTATACTCCTTTTCATGTGTATGCAAATACCTCTCTCTCTCTCTCTCTATATATATATATATATATATATATATATATATATATGAAGCCATTTGGAAAACACAAATTACTAAATATATCAACATTATTTGTGCAGTCAGAATACTGTGGCTTACTGCAGGTATGTGAGAGAATGTGTGCTGCTGTGGGTAGAGTGGGGTTGGGTGTGGAAATGGCAGCTGGTGCACGAGTGAGAAGTGATTTCAGTTGAAGCAACTGTGGAGCGGTATAAGTCTGGAGATGTGCATGGGGAGTGCAGGAGGGCTTGTCCCCTGCATAAAACACTTTTGTTATGTATTCTGGGGTAGGTGTTTTGAGGATTGAGAAATGTGCTTGTTCAGGGTAATTCTTAAGGCTGTGTGCAGTTCAGCATATTTAGTGCTCGGAGAGTGCTTCTATAATCCAACACACACACACACACACACACACACACACACATGCCTCACTGATGTGAAAAACAAAAGCAGGGCTGCAATACTGGTACATCCTTCCTAAACACACTGTACATTGCTTACCACAGGGTGCTGCTAAGCAAGGTACTGAGATGGCCCTCAAAACAGACAAATACTTCTTATATTTAAGCTCTCATTTCTAATGTCTACAGTGAAAGGTGGACTTAAGGAGGGTAAACCAACTTGAACTTCTTCGCTTAAGTAATAAACAATGATGGACAAGTATATAATTGTTCAAGACTTAACAGAGAACTTCAAAGTGCATCTTTCCTCCTGCAGTCCCAACACCTGGATCCCTAACTACCTCTTAAATGCTTTAAGCAAACAAAATGAGTGGACTTAACTTTACAGTGTTAATATACACCATTTTAGACATGGTAGTTGCCCATTCGATTCTCAGTTAGAGCGTCTTCTGTGTGTCGACATGCGTGAATGGGCGTTCCTTCGTTGAATGTTGTGCGTTAGGCCCGGCAAGCCAGCACGTGAAAGTCTACTGCCAATCATTAGTGGACCGGACTTCTGCTGTGGCGACCCCTAACCGGGAAAAGCCGAAAGACACAAAAAAAGATGATGGAGAGAGGCAGTTCATTTAACTATAAAGGCTGCAACTCTCACTTTCACCTGAACTAGAGGCAGATGAAATTCTGCTTAGTAGTGGTAGTACAACTTTTTATGCCTAATTCTCTGCAGACTACCTTCTTGAGGACTCTGTACTAAAAGCAAAGCAAGTTGACTGAAGGGTCAGCCAATGGGGAAATTGAGGGTGTTGCCATACTTGCACTTCAATAGAGATCTCAGACTGAACATAACAATACCAGGTATGGGGACAATAAAATGTGCTTTTCTCCAGTTAAGAGTTTTAATTGATTTAGAAGTCAAGATATTGTTAATGATGCAGATCTCACAAAGGATCAGCATTTATGAAATCAGGCTTCAATCAAAAGGTATATGCATGTTACACAGTTAAAGAAAATAAAGCCACCTTGCAACCATCACATTAATACTGCAAGCCACTTCTTTGTTGCAATAAACAGCCATACCTCTGTCTAGAATTTTGCAGAATGTCCAGATTTTTGCATCATATTTTTAGTCCGTTCCTCATAAAATTTTGGTTTTCTGGCAAATCATTGATGATTTAAGTCACTAAATATTTGCAGACATTTGAGTTTCTCAAACTTCATATTCTTCAAAAAAAGCTTGGTCACGCAAAACCTGTTAAACTGTCAACTTTCTAAGTTTAATGGAGCAATATTTAAAATCTGTTCTTGATTTTGGGCCTTTGCACCCCCCATTATTTCTTGCTTTGTCCAAAATTCTTGCACTAGGAGGTTGAGAGGCGAGTGAAAAGTGTTTCATTATTAATTCCAGAGGCATTTGTGTTGGATGTACGAAACCTATAATCCATGGCGTTATTCTTTAAAACTTGAAATCAATACCTCATCAGTACAAGTGAAAAAAGACTAGACCATTTCATGTATAGCTAGTCACCTACTACATGGAAAAATAAGAAATTCAGCGAAACAATGCAAAGTCAATTTTTGGAATGGACTTCAGACAGTTGTACTATGTATTTTTGAAACTACACAGCTTGAGACTAAAGTGCTCAGTAGAACCTGCAGAGAAATACAGAGCTCAAGTACCCCACGAATTGATGGTTTATAGCCAGTACCCCACACATGCATTCAGTGTTGTAAAGACTTGTGTAAAAAGAAGATATACAGAAATAAAAATAAACTTCTGCAGTGAGGCAAGTCACTATTTCCCCAGTGAGGGGGTGCAAGCCTACTTTTATGTTCCTATTTCAATTTCACTGTAACTCAGAGAAAGATCAGTAAAACATAACACAAAAAATGTACAAACTGCAAAAGAAATTCAGCCAAACTATAATTTTCACTGTGTGATACTTTAAACCTCCTGTAATGGAGCCCCATGGGATACATGCAAGTGACCCCTTAAGGACATCAATTGTTTAGGTTTCATGGCTTCCGAATGTCTTTTTTTTTCACTTTTTAAGTCTTTATAGGTACATTCAGACCAGTAAAGCCAAAACCCCTAGCTGTGGACATGCATGTTTTGGCCTTTTTATTGGCTTTGTCAGCACAACATAAGTGGATAGCTTCTACTTATGCTGTGCTGACTTGGTCAATAAAAAGGCCGAAACATGCAAGTCCACAGCTTGTGAGGTTTGGCCTCCATAAAGATTTTTCTGAACAATGCAACAAGAACATAAGAATATTTTGCAGACTGGAGACAAAATTAATAATCTGAGAAGACAGTCCATAATTGCATACGTCATATTTATTCAACAGGTGGATAACAACTATACACAAAAGTGAAGAACTGTGTAACAGAAGCAGCATATAATGATCATCTGAGTTTATTATGGAACTCAAATGAAGCCGACAAAAAAAGACACATATATAGCCAGGTAAGAGTTCTGTGTTAGAACAGAATGAAAACTAAATCACAGCAAAAGTAAGTTTTCTGGCAATTATCACACAGATAAAGACCAGTACACAATGACCAATGAAGATAAAATACCCACACTAGAGCAGAAGGTAATTAAAAAAGTTGTCATTGAGGGAAAACTGGGGGAAAAAAAAAAAAAAAAAAGAGTATTCAATTTCCATCAACAGTAGCTACTGAAGTTACTCTGTTTTTACCCTTCTGGACAGCCTCATTGACATACATAGTTCAAAACCATAAAACAGGCAATTCAGCTTCAAGTCTGTGGAACTGATTTTAATGTACCCCAAAGTCTAAAAGCTTTACTGTACAAGACTGATTTTTTTTAACTGAAAAAGTAAGCCAGGCAGTGCAGACCATTGTGACATGAATGGCATCTCTTTAAAGATCATGTTTTAAAGAGGCAAAATGACTTTTTGTTTTTGCATAGAAAAAGTGTTTATATGCATCTTTATGCATGCAAACACTTTTTTTGTAAGAGGTCATTTCACTCCCATTTAAAAATAAATTGCTTCTAAAATAATCTTTCAGTTTCTAAACACATCTTTCGAAAAAGGGTGACTAAATGTAACAAGCCTTGTTTATGGCATTAATATTCATGGAGGGGCTGGACAGTTACTTCACTCTGGGTTACAGCTGTAATTCTGGTGGGTGGTGCAGCAGTAGCATTGTTGCCTCACAGCAAGAGGTTCTCCCGTTCGATTCTTGGCTGGAGTGCCTTCTGTGTGGAGTCTGCATGTACTCCCCGCGGTTGAGTGCCGTTCAAAAGACATGTGTAGAATGGGCGTGCCTTCGTTGAAGGTTGGGTGTCGAGCTGGCACCTCGGTAGCTGTAAAAAATCTACTGCCAATGATTAGCGGACAGGAGTTCCGCTGTGGCAACCCCTAACCGGGAAAAGCCGAAAGAAGAAGACGAACAACAGCATATGGTAATTAACAGTAAATTAGTTATGCAACTGCCAAACTGTTAAATTACGATGGAGCCCCTTATTTAAGGCATTGAAGATGGAGGGAATACTGCACATGCTGCAACCGCCTCTCTCGATAATCAATTAAGGACAGCAATTATGGACAATTATCGACAGGGGCACAGGAAAATCATTTTCTTGGGTGGCGAAAGCCAGGGTACCTTTTTGGCTAGGCTTATATAGGCCCTAGGGCAAATAGCCTAGTACCTTCATATGAGCAGTTGCGTACCAGCCAGCACTCTGCTATTTTACAGTCTCACAGAACACAAATCCTACAGAGTAGAGTTCTAAACAAGTAAACCTTCACTAGAGAAGGCAAGCAACACAGATAATGAGCTAATCTTTAAAAACTTGCAGTCCAGCTATATAAAATCCTGCCTTATTTCTAAAAGTCCATGTGAAGACATTAAAGTGTTAGCATGCACATCTGTTTACTAAAGATTCTGAAGCCAGCTCTGGAAACATAGTAGAATAAGCACAATGAACACTAGATAAATTAGGTCTACTTGTCTAACACACAAGCAAGCAGGCTAGCCACTGAGGTTGTAAAACTGTCCAGTTAATAAGAAACGCTCTATATGCTCTTGACAAAGAAGGCAAACAGCTGGTTGTCTTCTCTACTACTTCTGTTTCAGAGGACAGGCAATCTGAACTGTATGTGCGTGTCTAAATTCTAAATTTGCATTATTTCTTGTCTATTTTAGGAACCTACGGTTATGCAAGTAAACTCAACACAGCGGTACATGGTTAAGCACTCATGGAAAAACTCCAAGGCTCCTCAGTGATGACAGTTCCCATCTGTTCTAACCACAATACTGCTGCACTGTGCCCCAGATAACCTAGTTCATTATGTACCAGCAGGAATACATTTTATATAATATTACCTTAGCATCAAACCCCAGAAAAAGGCTTATGCTTAAAAAAAAAAAAAAAAAGTGTTTGTTACATTTGCAGCAATCTGCTATTGCAGTGGCAAGCCAAATATTTTTTTTTTCTTTTTTACCTGGGATGCAGTTAAACATCTAGCACTTCAGCATTTCTACCCTAACCTACCCTAATGTAGTATTGGCTTTCCGTTATGAAGCTGTAATGCAATGTAAATAGGCTGCTGGTGCTACACTAACTGTGGCAAAGCTTGGGCAAAGGTCAAACTTTTAAATGACAGTTGCTCACCATCACCCCCCCCCAAAAAATATGTTACAGTTAAAACACAGAGGAATAGTTACATTTGTAGCAAGCGTTCTTTCACTGTTTCAAGCTAAACAAACACCTAGCAAAACAAATACAGTATCGGCATTTAATTATTCAGCCAGTAATTCTGCTTTACCAGCATCAGAAATCATCCTGATTCCAAATAATGCCCCTAATTTTGCCTTGCCCCTTGCAACTTTTTCCTATCTCTGGACAAACCATTGAAGGTTACAGACAATAATGTCACAGGTTAGTTTCCTTTAGCAAATGCAAGTTTACAGAAGAAGCAAAATCATTATACTAGCCCTCATTAGCCTTGAACTTAGGTTACTGAATGAGCTCACATGAAGAGCTGAGGTGATCGATGCAGATAACCAATGTAAATTACTGACATGACATTTTATCTGGCACAATGGCACTTTCCACTAATTGCTCTTTCTTACTTTTGAATTCAGGACAGTTATAGTAATAGTACACAACAGGGCTTTTAACTTACTCAACCAAAGTTAGCTAGTATTGCAAATAAACACGTGAGTTTGAGGTGATTGGAAGAAATTGAGTTGTGCTTCTTTTCCCTACGGAATGAAAAGCTTCCTGGGAGAAGTGAACTAGGTTCATATTTATGGAACTGAGGATGGGGAGGTGCGCATGATGACATCACAATGTGGGTGGTATTACCTGAGCAGACAGAGAGCAGGATGCTCCCAAAGTTTAAAAAAAAATGAAATTGCACATTAAATAAGGAGAGAATTGCATTTTCAGTGATACAGGTCCACTGCATACTAAAAGTATGCATGACAAGGAAAAAAATAAAAGTGTTCTGGAAGCTGCATCTTTGACACTCTCCCTTTTAGCTTCATAGAAGCGAGTTACTTAGATACAGTCATGGATACAGAATTGGCTTGCTGTGATTGCAAGAAGACAAAAGGTGCACGGCAAGCCGATTTTCTCAAAAAATTTAAATATGACCATCTAGCAACTCCACGCTGAAAAATGAGAGGGTAACTGACAAAGATCTGGTACTTTTTCAACTTTTTTTTTTTTTTTTTTTAAACAGTGGAGCTAAAATATGAGTACAAAGTTAAAGTTATACGCGCTTGTGGAAGACGCACAGGTGTAGCAGCATACAATTCCTAATGCCTCAGAGAATGCTCAGGTTTAAGCACAGAGGCACCATGTGATGGTACTAACAGTTAATGAGTTAATGCAACAAACCTGCAAGGGTTGAATGACAATTTGTCTTTGAAAAGTGCTCTGAGAATTATGAAATAAAATAAATATCTTAAAACAGATTACAATGTATTACTGTTTTCCACCAGGACTATGTTTTTATTATGATCATGGTCTTTATTTATGGGTTTAAACACTATTTTTTTATCACAAGATAATTGTATTAAATGAGTTTAATTATTTCTTATTATCAATTTATTCTTCATTAACCCGATGACTGTGGCTAATGGCTAATATGATTGGTTGATGTATGTATAAAATGGGTCATTGCTTTTTAGTTTTTAGAGACACTCTGAAGAAGTCCCATGGAAATTTATGTACGGTACAAAAACACTTAGTGTTTGTGTTATTAAACGCTTGTTATACTATTGTTGCCTGACTCTTTCTTTGCTCCTAACAATTTGGTTACTGGTGCTTTAGTTTTGCATTTTTGTTTTAGCTTCTACTTTTGTTGAGAATTGCCTACTGTATACAAGAACTTGGGCCATGAAGGATGGTCTTACGGACTTGTTAGTCTTTCCCTTTAATTCCACGTTTTATGACACTCTTCAGCAGAGGGCCCAAAGAGGTGATCCTTGTTCAGTGAGGTATTTAGGATCTCTACCTTCTCATTTTCTGGAAGAGGCATGGCCGTCAACTAGGCATCTCTCTGCATCATGCATCCAGCATGATCCATCCACAGCATCACAGCCATATTTTTTTTCAATGACCAGCAACCTGGAAGGAGAGTTCACATAAGTCTAGCATATCTTGTTTCAGATCCTCATCTTGAATTTCTTCTGCTTTAGCTCTCTTCAACAGCAGAGACTGATGTTAGAAAAAGGCATGAGGGTAGCAGAGATCTATACCTTTTTCAAAAATCTCTCAAGTGCTCTGCTTTCCTTGTTAATAAATACAAGGTGCCTGGCTGAAGCCAAGGCTGCTCTTTTGCTGGTAATTCATGAATGCCACACCTTGATCAGCAAAAGATTAATACAGCACTACTTATGAGAATTCTTTGACACTGTACAAATGGTCAGGCTTCCTACGGGCAAGAGGAAGAGAGTCAAGCACTGAAGATGTATTACTGACAGTATCTAGCAGTAGAAGAAGAACCTAAGTTCAAGCAAGCTCATATAAGCTTTGTATCTTTGCAGGGCTTCACAGTACTCTTAAGTTTCACACTGGAAAACTGTTTATTCCTGTAAAGTGCATCTCCAAAGGAAAAAATCCTTGTTTGGAGAAGCAGACAAAAGTGTCTTCAGTGTCAAAAGTCGTAGGATTTTGCAGATAGTATCTACCCTATGTATTGCAGTCTTGTGGAGGGTCCACCCTTCTACTTTTGAAAGGGCCCCACATATCTAATGAATGTACAAATCTGGCCTTTTAGCTTTCAAAAAGGATGTAAAGGATTCAGCCAGTTGGACTATGGAGTCAGTAGAAACCTGATAAGTGGAGATCACTACATAATCTCAAAAGTTTAAAATACAGAATTTCAAACTTTCGAGACTATACAGTTGAAACCCCTTATTACCGAAAGACCAGAAGCGCGAATTTCAAAATCCCGATCATTGGCATTCATGCATCTGGTGTTGCAGTATGGTGGAAGGTCAGGTAAGTATCTATGTTTAAATGTGTTGGTTAGGGTTTAGTGTGTGTTGTGACTGTGATGCGTGCATGCGAAGGGAATGTAGGTTTGTAGTGGTGTTTAGTTTGTTTGTGTATGTAGTGCGACCCCGGAGTTAGAATATTTAAGTAGGGGGGTGTGGGGGTGCAGGGGGGCTTGCCCCCCTGCTTGTCTGTAGTTTAGGTTTGTGTTCTGGGGGACAGTGTGTGTATGTATGTGGTGTATGTTGAGTGTCGTTTTCGGTAGTTTGAATTTTGCGGTTTTGATGTTTCGGTATTTTAGTGTTTCGGGTATTTGGTCTCAGGATTTTGGGCGTCGGTAGTTTGGGTTTTTGGGATTTAGTAGTGGTTCCGAGAAGTGGCATGGGAAGAAGCAAGCTGCCAAGTGACACTTCATACTCTGGTGATTTCTGCATCATGACTTTGGGAACAATAACCTTAGAGGCCTCAGATTATGAGTGGGGGACCAAAACGTCAGTGTAGTCACCGGGAATCTATTTGCGTATTATGATTCTGGGGATCCTACATTCTCCTTTAGAAGTCATAATACGAGTTTCTGAAGCTAGAGAGTCTTCAGTTTCAGGAAGCATATCAGACATGTCAGCCTCAGCAAGCAAAAAAAAATTAATGGAGTGGGCACCTGTACGGTGATTGCACAGCATGCTGTGGGCAAAACAGGCTCCCATGCATGGGGGATGCAAAAGCACACCTCCACATTGGACCTAGGGAAACTCGAGTTTGTCATGATGCTTCGCCTTTCTCTTTGCATTTTTTTTCTTTGGTGGGAGGTTCACAGAGGTTCGAGCAGATGCCATGGTGGTTCAGAACCAGGCAAGCTCCTCTGCTTTCAAATGCAAACTCCTGGAGAGTCTGATGCCTTCTATGTATTGCCCTCAGGATTAAAGAAGCACAGTGCAGACAGTCCAGGTCCAGCCCTGGGCTGAGACAGAACAGATACCTATTATGAAAATCCTTACTGGGGATTTTATTTCCCACACACCACACAGTCACTTACTTTCATAAAATACTCTTCAGTACTAGAATCAGAATCAAACACGAGCCAAACAATTTAGCAGACTATTATATAAGAGAAAAAAATATTCTCTGTGGGATACTTATCTGACTGCTGGAACTAGGCTGACTGGCAAACTAAACACATACAGTTGTGCACAATGGACAACAAGGAAGAGCTGAAGATGGAATTACCCAGTGCAGTCTTTATACTACCAATAGTCTTAAGCTTTGGGAATAGTAAAGTTCTGATATTTCAGACAGTAATGGGGTACCTACAAGGCAGAACACTCCAAATGTGGGGACTGAAACAGTGAACACTATGATGAACATCCACAATTTTATGGCAAAACCAGCTCTTACCACCTCTTCTTCCCATATGTCTGTAGTAATCATGAAAATATGAGTTCTAAAAGACAGTAAAAAAAAAAATAATAAATCACCGTCCTAAATGCTACAGTTTTTCTTACTGCTCCATAAATGAAGCACAGATGTTTACAAAAATGTGACATGGTAGGAAACAGACCATCCATTATGATGACTTTGAATTTTTACAGGTTGACAAGACTTGTTTGTGGTGATCAGTGTCAGCACCACTGTTTTAATTTCTTTGTCCATTGCCAGGTTGTGCAGGAAATTACAGTTCCATAAGAACTTACCATTACAGTAGATGGCTTACAGATCACTGCTGCAGTATTCTAATACTTGTGGGTTATCGTACCATGGGTAACTGGACGTCTGGCTGGTGTAGTAAAGCCAAAAATCTTTCCTGATGCACCAGACATACGGCATAGAACCTCAAACTGCAGGCATAGGCATACATTAGCAGACATATGGGTGTGAAATGCTCAGGGCTATCTTGCCCCAAGAGGACCCTGAAGAAAGATCTACTGTACTAAGTAAGAAAAACCATGTCAAACTAAGAAAGTGGGAACGTAACTGCCCATCTCGGTCTGCAAAGCACAGGAATAAAGAACATATGAGGGAGATGGAAGCAATACTGCAACAGGAAGGACATCTATTGTTAAGGGAATTTTTTTACACAACTGTACTATGCCCTTCATCACTGTTGCAGTATTTCAGTGCCTGTGGGTGATTTTAACAGTTGTTGAGGGTGACAGAATTAGAGACAGGAGTAATGTCTACCAGTCCTAACAGGACAGCTCTAGCGAAGGCGGTCCAAGATATGGTAAATGCATCCACTCTGTAATGCTTGTTAAAAGCATATGCTGAAGTCCAGGGATAAATCTGTAATCCATGGCTTTGAAGAAGGAATCAGAAGAGGTGGCTTTTCTAGTGGAGTTAGCCCTCACTCTAGCTGGTAGGGTCTTACCACGGAAAGTGTAATTAGAAAGAGATGGACTTGGAAATCCTGTTGGAGACAGTCGGTTTTGAAATGCAGCTTCCCAACTTATCCTCCTAGAAAGAAACAAAGAGTTGGTCAGTCTTTCTGAATTGATTTTTTTTTGTTTTGTTTTGTTTTGTTTACATAGAATCCTAGCTGCCTATGTACACCCAGGGAGTTGGGCAGTCTCTCACCTCGGTTTTGTGGGTTAGGGGAAGAAGTTAGCACATGGATAGATTGGTCCATTGAAAGTTCATTTACCACTCTGCGCATAAAGGGGGGGGGCATTAAAGAAACATAAGGAAGGGTGGGATCACCATCAGGGCAGAGGTAAGAGCAATCAGTAGCACTGTTTTCAATGTATAGAATTTTAGACAAGCTGAAGCTACTGGTTCAAAACGCACCAAAGTAGGTTTTTCAAAGAACAAAGCTCACATTCCTGGGAGACAGTACAGCCTTCTAAGGAGGCTTCAGGCAAAAGGACACCTTTCAAAAAGTGTTTGATCTCAATTCTGGATAGAACAGTGAATTTAAAGGCAGACAAGGAAAAGCATTAGACAAGTGGGCCTTGATGGAGGAAAAGGCCAGACCACCTTTGAGCAACTCACTCAAGTATGACAGAACAGTTGGTATAACCACCTGATAGGGCATCTTCATTCTTCTTGTGACACCATATTAAAAACATTTTCCCCCGGGACATGTAAGATTTTATAGTGGTATGGTTTCCTGTCTCTGAGTACCTGGAGCACGTCCTCTGAAAACTGGTGTCTGAAAGGAATTAAGACCATATCATCCAGACAGGCTGAGAGCCTGCAGGTTGGGGTAAATTAGACAGCCCTTATTTTGTGTAATTCCACTTTGTGAGGTAACTTCAAGTGACTGCCCCCTGGCCATATGGAGTAGAATTGGGAACCAATACTGTCTGCGACAATGGGGAGGTATTAGCAAGATTCTGGGCTTGCGCCTCTGGATCTTCTGAAGAACCTTTGGGAAAACTGTAGAAATATATGGTTTCTTGGGTGGTGGTGGCTGCATGTCTGGGTTAGTAGATGTGGAGGCAAAAGCATTCAAGAAGGCTTCCAGGACAGGGGGAACAAATACATATTTTGAGGCCCCTACTTGCAGTAATTCAGAATACCTTTTCGATACATCTGTGAGCTGTTTAATGCCCCACTGAAAGTGCTGCATCTCTTGGCGACTGTTTCAGCTAAAGAAATCTCTTCAAAGTGGCAAATCTGTTCAGATGGTATCCTCATCATTACCTGTGTCCCGCTGTCTTTAGAGTGTATGCAAGAGGAATAAGTCAGTGAGTTTTTCACTTGAATCTGATTCCTCCTCTGAAGAGGATTCATGCTGCCTTTTCAAAGGAGAGGAAGAGAGCAAGGAAAGAGGATTCAAGGATAAGATGACTTTGTACAAGCCCTGAGAAAATTTCAGCCATTCTTAATCATGAGATTTCCACACAGAAGAAATGTGTTGGGTCTTTTGTTACTCCTCCTTCAGCGAAACATCTGCCTTAATAAAGCATGGCAGTGTGGAACCTTGGTGGACACTGATAATGGAGCCAGGGACCTCTTTTCTAATACCTGTGATAAGCCCTCTTGTCCCTTGTAAATAATAATCCTGGGTTCCCCTTTCTCACCTGTAGCAATAGTAGATTCATTCTCATCAGACGTGCAAACAAGGGACACCACACAGGCCTCAAGCAGAGTCACAGTAGTAGGCAACTCAGGAGGACTTGATGTATCATAAATTCCTGCTGCATACTGCCTAGGATGTCTAAGTATGACTGGGCAGCTGAAGTCTTAGGTTTTGATTTTTTGAACAACTTCCTGGATGCATGAGTTATGTCCGAAGCCAAGGGCTCCATCATCTTACTGTGAGGCTTTGAGAGACTGGGTCTTCAAAACAGGTATTCAGGGAAGCTCATCTGGTTCCAAGAGTTTCAGAGATGAACAACTGACAAATTGTTTAACTATGGCAACCGTGCTTAGCCATAAAACAAAACAAATGCTGGCAGTGGAGGCCTTTGTAAGGGATTTGCCTTCCACAGTCACAATTCCCTCTCTCGGCTGACACAAACAAATCTTTGGCAAACACAAAAAAAATTTGAGAAGGAGGTTCAGTAACAGGGTACTTATCTGACCAAGTCTTGAGTCACTGAATGACTGGTTCATTTTGCCAAACCTTGGCAGTGGTAGTGGCACAATACAGTACTCAGACTGACATTAGCAAAGCTTCGGCATTCGAAATGGCAGCAAGATAGTCCAAGGATCTTACTCACATACATCTGCTTATGTACCCTTATGCACACAGGCTAAGATCATATGCCAGACATACAATGCATCAAGAGGGTCTTTGGCTTTGGTACACCAGTCGGATATCAGGTTAGCCTTGTCAAGATAACCCACAAGTACTGGAATACTGCAACACTGACTTATGGAAGGAAGGACAATATGTGACTTTGCAGGGAAAACATGTCAATCTGGAAATGTATGACATACGCTATGGCGTTGGGCAGTATGACATGCTCTGTCCTCTGACTGCAAGTAATCAAACTGAGCTTTGAATGCAGCTACTACACAAGCTCCTTATTCAGTGCATTTCTAGAATACGATGCAAAAGATAAAGCGTTTGCCCTGTTTTTACTACTGTTTATCATCTCTGAGTTGCTGATGTGATGTGGTGATGGGTTATACACCACTGTAAGTCATGGCCATCTGACAGCTCAGTGGTCACTGATATGATTTAGCACTTAATTTTGAGCCCCCAGTATTCAGTCTTGGCTTTTCTGGTCAAATGGATACAACCAAGACGACCGAGGTGACTGCATCAGCAACCAGCTCTTGTTGTCTGTGGCATCCTGCATTGTTTATAATATTACTTCAACAGCCTGGTACCAACTGACATTTTATATGCATATTAACTACGCTTGTTATTCATAATGGTTTTGGGCTTCTTGTTACCACCAGCTGTTTGTGACTGTATGTAATTGTTCTGTATACTGTGGGTCTTGGGCTGCACATGAATTCAGTGAAATTTTGGAATTGCCTGGCTCAGCTCTCTTTCTAAATGCCCATGGGGTACTGTAGAGCATTTTGTCATCTGCACTGCTACAGCTGAGCTGGTGTGATGTATTTTGTTACAGTCGCACACTGCAAGGTCAGCCACATGCAACTGACCATTTAGAAGTCGCATATATTTAGGACAACATTCTTTCAGTATTTTTTTTGAGTGTGAAGAATTTCCTGGAATAATGAAGGACAAGTTTAAAAAAAACACCCGTTTCACCTCTGTCTTTTTCCCCCTTCCTCAGGGCATCTTCAGTAGGTTGTGTAAATAAGGTAGTAGCATTAATGACAACCAACAAAACTTCATCCTTAACTTATTACAGAAATGGCAATATTAGACATGTCTCCTTACAGTATCATCTGCAGCAAGAGCATACATTAAAAGTATCCACTGAATCACAGACATCTACGATAACATGGCAATCTATGTTAACACTCGGTGACCAGCTTCAAGACTTTGTCTTCAGGATCTGAATAAGATAATGACCACAAAGTATTCCACAATTATCTAAAATAATTCTGATACTGTGCCATACAAGTTAGGCACATGTTAAAGACAATGTTCAAAGTTTTTTAAACCATTCTTTCTGTAGTAATTATGATCTTGTAAAGTAAAATGGTCTAATTCTAAAATATGAAGATTTTACTTTAATTTGCTCACTGGAATTAAACATATTTAATAAGCTGATAAACTTCTGTTTATATTTAGTATGTGTTGTGCAGCTGTCTAAGTACTTCCTAATTCTGAAACATGTACTCCTGCATTCTTAATGATGATACACAATCAGGAGTGATAAAACAGTTTGTAGTGGATAGTTATATTTCATGTATTCAATGGCAGATTTCAATATAAAGTGATACATACTACAACAAAATCAACCAGTCATTCAATGACTCAATCAGCAAATAAATTAATAACTAAATATATTTAACAAAAAAGAAATGGAACAGAATAAAATTCCAAGTAAAGTATAAAAAGGCTTGATATACAATACAATTAACACAGATGTAACACTGTTCTAAAGAATTGCCCACCATGGAATGATCAACATTTAGGAGGAAAATAGGGATGTGTACAGTAAATCACTGCAATGATAGCCCGCAGTTAAGTGTTTGTTTGTGCTGTACTTTAATGGGATCAGTGCTAGAGTGAAAAATATTCACTGAAATTAATGGCTTCTTGACAAGAAGAAAGCTTTACCCATATGTGGGACTAGGTACTGCAGACAAAACCTGGTTGGAAGTCAGACTGCCTACAGTACAGAGTTCACAAAAGGGTGCAAGTGTACTACAAGTTATAGAAGTTTGGTCAAGCTCCAGTGGGGATGATTCACAGTGTCATGTTTTCAAAGATGCCAGGTGAGCAGAATAGACTGACTTGGGAGATTATTCTTTTTTTTTTGAGTTATCACAAAGAATCAGAATTACCTAGACATAGTAAAGCCTTGCTGAGTCTAATTACGGTGGCTGCCAAAAAAAACAATTACTAGAAAATGGAAATCAAAGTCTAGACCAATTTTACTAGAAGTAGTGAATGCAGTAACAGAGATAAAACAACTGGAATTGGGAAATTAAAAAACGGAGGGAGCAAACTACACAGGAAAAATGGGAATCTTGGGAACAATATATGCAGAGAAGGAACGAGGTTTAAGAGGCAGGATTTGAATGAGCCATATAATGCTTAACTGACAATGAGTGGATACATTATAAGTAATGTATAATGTTTGCAACTACAGTTGTTTCAATGGTGTCCGTGATGTGCTTGCAACTAAAGCGGTGTCATGTAGTTTGTTTTTCATTTGTATAAATCTAACATTGCCTATGTTATGTGTAAAAATTTAATAAAGATGTTTGTTGGGAAAAACAAACAAACAGATTCTTTCCCCCTGTAGATTACAGGCCCTGTATGCCGGTCCATTCCTCTGGATGGGAAGAATGCAGATATGATGACCAAACAGCCCTACAGGTAAACCTCCTGCACTGGATAGCTTCATGGCCATGCAGCTCCACCTGTACATCAGAGCCAGCTCCCTGCTGGTAATACCAATATGACATATGGGTCAGCAGCTATAAAGTACAGTTGTGTACACTTACCATAAATGTAGATGTTTGAGTGTATTCACTGTTGCAGTCATTACATTTGGGTTATCTGCTTGCAGATAGCCCTCAGTTGGCCTGATTAACAAAGTCTTGGGTTCTGCATTGGCTGCTGTCCCTTCTTCCATGACGTCAGGTTGTCAGGGGTATAAAGCATGCAGCCAACGCCATTACATCAGTTATTTTTGCCCCAGATGTCAGTGCCCCCAATGGGAAGCAATTAAACATAAAAGCACAAAGATATACCTCCAACAAAAAAGCAAATACACCAAAAAGGCTTTTAAGCATAGTAAAGAAAAGTAGAGGTGTAGCCAAAACATGTTAGGGGGCTGGAGGGAGGGTAATCAGGACTGCAACAGTGAATACACTCGAACATCTACATTTATGGTAAGTGTACACCACTGTACTATGTTCTTCGTGTTTCACTGTTGCAGTCATTACATTTGGGTAGATTCCCAAAGCTATGGTTGGGAAGAGGAATTTAGATAGCATTAGGGCCCGCTATAAGGCCCTGCAAGACTGCAGTGGCAAAGCCAGCTCTGGATTTAGAGAAAATTGGCAAATGATAATACTTGGTGAAAGTATGTACAGAACTCCAGGTAGCAGCTTCTAGGATGTCCCTGGTAGGGACGCCTCTGAGAAAGGTTGTAGAGGTAGATGCAGTCCTGGTGGAGTGAGGTCTGATCCCCTGGGGGATAGGTTTTCCATGGTACTTATAGCAGAAATGAATGCAATGGCTTATCCATTTAGAAATGGTTTGCTTTGAAATAGCCTTCCCCTCTGCCCCTGGAGCAAATGCCACCAGCAGTTGTTCAGATTTCTTTTGAGGTTTAGTCCTGTCCAAGTAGAATCTAAGTTGTCTGTGCACATCTAAGGAATGCAGTATATGTTCCGCTTTATTCTGTGGATTGGGAAAGAAGGTTGGCAAATGAATGGACTGATTAAGAGCCATACTGGATACCACCTTGGGCGTGAAGGATGGATTGGTTCTGAGGGACACCCTGTCCACATGAAAGATGATGAAAGGCTCCACTGCCACAAGGGCCTGTAATTCAGATACCCTTCTAGCTAAAGTGATTGCTAAAAGGAAAGCTGTTTTCCAAGAAAGAAATTTAAAGTCTGCAGTAGCAGCTGGCTCAAAAGGAGGTAGAGTGAGTTTCTCCATGACAAAGTTAAGGTCCCAGGCTGGGAGTAATTAGGCAGGCTGCAAGGTTCAGTGTTGGAAACCGTGGGTGCAGAATCTGGTTCTCCTGCTGAGACAGCAGGGAAGGAATCTGAGGCAGGTGCCATGGAGATAATCATGACACACTGCACAGGAGGGGGTACCAGTGTTGGCACGGCCAGTCTGGAGCAATCAAAATCATCCTTGGTTTGTCCTGTTTGATTTTTAGTAGTACTTTGGAGAGCAGAGGCAGAGGGGGGAAGGCATAGACTGATAGGTTTTTCCAGCTGAAGGACAGAGCATCCACTTTCCAGGCTTGTTTGTGGGGAGTCCTTGTGCAAAATTTGTCCAATTGGTAGTTCTGGGGAGAGGCAAATAGGTCTACATCTAGGCTCCCCCATTTCCTTGTCAACATGTTGAAAATCCTTGATTCCAGTTTCCACTCGTGTGGGTCCATGAGGTTTCTGTTTAGTCCGTCTGCCACTGTATTTAATTTTCCTGGCAGGAATTGAGCTTGTAGGTGCACTTGGTAGCTCAAGGCTGTGTTCCACAATGCCATGGCTAGTCTGCCGAGAGGGTAAGAATGTGTACCCCCCCTGCTTGTTTATGTACCACATAACAGTGGTGTTTGTCCATCTTTAGCATTAGTTGTCCTTGAAGGCTGTCAGAGCATTCTGTACAGCTAACATTTCTTTTTGATTGATATGCAGGTGCATTTGACTTGGGTTCCACTTGCCCTGAATGCACTTCCCTGCCAGGTGAGCCCCCCCATGCATAGTCTGATGCATCTGTTGTTAGGGTTTGGTGGACAGGGGGTGGTGGGAAAGGTAGTCCCTTGTTTTGGTGGCAGGCCTCTGCCCACCAAAGGAACTCTAGGCGTAGGCAAGGTATAGTAGGAATCATTGTTTCTAGGTCTTGAGAATGTTGACACCATAGGCTTTTTAGATACCACTGTAGTTTCCTCATATGTAGTCTTGCATATGGAATTAGAAGAATGCAGGAGGCCACGAACCCCAAGGCTTGCAGTATTTGTCTTGCAGATAGCAGGGTTTTTGTGGCCACTTGTTTGAAGTAGGTTGTCAAATGAATTTGCTTTTCTGGCATGAGGTAAGCCATCTGGGAAGTTGTATTCAAGCTTGCTCCCAGGAATATAATTTGTTGACAGGGAACCAGGTGTGATTTATTTTCGTTTATGGTGTATCCCAGACAAGTTAGAACCCTTTTTACAAACGCCAGATGATTCAAAAGTATGCCCTGTCTTTCTGCCTGAATTAGAAATCGTCCAGGTATGGGTATATCTGAATATTTCTTTGCCTGCAAAATGCAATAACTGGAGCTAGGCACTTTGTGAATACCCTGGGCGCAGTAGATAAGCCAAAGGGCAGTGCAGAGAACTAATAGTGTGTGTAGCCTGCTTTGAAGCATAGGTTTCTTCTGCAAGATTCCCTGATTGGGATGTGCAGGTGTGCTTCTTTTAAATCTAGTGTTGCCAACCAGGCAGCTTTGCCTAGCATAGGAAGTAATTGGTGAAGAGTCAGCATCTTGAATTTTGGAATCTCCAAAAAGGTGTTTAGAGTAGACAGGTCCAGAATAGGACGCCATGAATTGTCTTTTCTAGGTACCAGGAAAAGTCTTGAGTAGAATCCTTGTCTCTTTTCCTCTTCTGGTACCAGCTGAATATCCCCCCATGCTTAAGAGAGAAAGTACTTGTTTTTGGGCCTCTGCCCACTGATTTCGGGGTAGGTCCGGCCACCCACTTGGTGTTGGCAACTTGTGGAAGTGAAACCTGTATCCCTGGGACACTATATTTAAAACCCATTTGTCCTGGGTAATGAGTTCCCAATTCTCTGCATGAAGAGCAATCTTCCCCCCCAAAGGGGCAGTCATTTGATAAGTGCTTGGAAATTTTAAAAGGAAGTCATTGAGACAGTTTACCATAGGGGGAGTCTTATTATTCCCAGACTTGGAAGTGGAGGCTCCCCACTGCATAGTTCTGTGAGTCCCCCAGGACTGAAACCTGGGGTTTTTGCTGTGTCTGTGTTTGGCTTGAGAAGACCTGGAAGGGGCTGGACAGGACCAATTCTGAGAGGGCCAGTGTCTACTAAATCTAGGAGGCTGAACTTGTAAAAAAATCTTTAACAGTTTGCATAGATTTAGCTTGATCTTCCATCTTTTTAAGAACTTCCTCAGCCTTGTTGCCAAACAGGCGCTCCTGATTTAAAGAGCATCCAACAATATAGCTTTAACATGATCAGGCAAAGATTGTTCCTTAAGCCAAGCATGCCTTCTGATTACAGACCCAGTAACAGCAGCTCTGCAAGAGGCCTCTAAATCAAAACCACACTGCAAAGTATGTTTTCCAACTTGTTCAGCAGAATGCATTAAATCCTGTAATTCTTTATTTTCCACACAGTCAGGAATCAACATAATTTTCTGTTTAAGCAGTCCAATAACATGTTGCTGATATTTTAAAATATGAAACTGGCAGTTTAAAGCCCTAATGGCCAAGGTTGCATAAGTGTAAACCTTCTTACCCCATCTATCCAGCGCCCTGGAATCTCTATCAGAAGGGGTAGGATTTTTAGCAGTAGAAGCCTTAATGCCCTTGGGCCCCTGTGAAATAGTCTCTGGATCTGCAATAGGATTTTTGAAAAGGAACTTGTGGGACACAGAGACACTGTAGTATCTGTCAGGTTTTCTGGGAGCAGGAGGCAGGGAATCAGGGACCAAACTAGATTCCGAGAAAGCATAATCAACAATGTCTAGTACAGGAGGAACAGCTAAAGGCCTATGCTGAGGTAGGAGAAGGAAATCCCTAAGCCTCTTTTAGAAAAATCCTGGCTTTCTCAGTGGAAATGCTCCCTTAGAGTATGTAAGGTTTCCCCAAAAGAAAAATCCTCAGGAGGGGAAGCAGAGGGAATAGAGTCCTTTGCATCAGAATCCTCATAAGTAGGTAAGAGCAAATCCAGATCATCAGAAGAGTCAGAAAAAACAGAATCCTGATCAGAAGATTCATAATCAACTTCAGTCCTAGGCCTCTTAGAAGGGGGGAGGGGTTGGCTATCCCTGATTAGAGTTATTAGATCTTCAGCCATTCTTATCATTTGTTTTTTAGGCCTAGAGGCCTGAGCATGTGGCCTGGCCGTCGGTTTTTTTAGACATGGATCGAGATTTAGGCCTAACTAAAGAAGGAGGCGTTGATTTAATATGCAAGTCTGTAGGCCTGAATCATCAGAAGCCTGTGCCTGCACAGCGGCTCCGGACCCATCCAAGGTAGAGACATCCATAGTTGAAGCATCTCGTGATATACTGGACTCCGAATGGGTCTCAGTAGAGGCCTGCAAATCAGAAGTAGCGGGTATCAGGGGCTGCGAAAGCACCTCACTGAGTACCAGCGAACTGGCGACTGGCTTAGGAGAAGCGTCGTCGGCAGTTTTGGACCTCGGCGGCCTGTCTCTGTCTTTATCTTTGCATTTTTTCGGACTCCCGGTAGTCGGATGACTAACCGATGACATTTCTGGATAATTAAACAGAGAACCGAAATATTTAAAGGCGAAAATATACCGACGACGGATAGTGCGCTGATTAAATAAAGCACAAAACTGACAGGAAGGTACGTCGTGGTCAGGGCCTAGGCAAGGAATACAGTACGAATGAAAATCTTTATGAGGTACTTGCTTTCTACAAGTAATGCAATTATTAACTTTTACTGACATCGGTAAGTAGCAAGAAAAAGTTTCCCCAACCGGGTAATTTAGCTTTAGTTGAAGACTTCGGTTCTGAAACTCGAAAATGAAAATTTCAGGAGTCGGCCGACCGGCACTTGCGAACTGCTTCTGCTTCGGGCACCGCACGGCAAGAAAGACTGATGTAATGGCATCGGTTGCAAGTTTTATACCCCGGATGACCTGACGTCATGGAAGAAGGGACAGCAACCCATCGCAGGACCCAAGACTTTGTTAATCAGGCCGACTGAGGGCTACCTGCAAGCAGATAACCCAAATGTAATGACTGCAACAGTGAAACACGAAAAACATCTGAGAATGTACACCAGACTGAATGGCTCTGCCTTGCCTGTAACTTTGGGATATGCTCAGAACAGGTAAAGAGAGTCATTAACATGGAATCTCAAAATATGTTCCTGGTATAGCAGGACTCCCTTCAATTGGATCCCTGAGATATACTTTTCCTCCTTATGACATCACCAGAAGGTTTTGCCAGATGACAAAGAACCAGAAAGTGACTGGAAGGCTGTTCTGTATACAGTAAATACAATTTTATTTACCCTAACAAATACAGGTCTACTCATGTAACTAAAGTAAACACTACATATTTTAGATGACTGCAGCATAATTACAGCAAAAAGTGGTAAAAGAAAAAAAAACAAAACTTTGCATTTTTACCTTTAACCCTATCTGCTAGGCTAAATAAGCTGTGTATCCTCTTGACAAACCTGTCCAGAACTTGAATGTTAAGTCAGGAAGAAGTGTGACGACATCTGCCCATTTTGTGTGTGTGTGTGTGTGGTTAATGAAAACAAAGGGAACAGAAACCGGATCTGCTATATTTTGACTGGGGAAGGTTGATACAACTGACACTTTTTCTGGAACATGGGGCCAAGTGTTTGTGCCCTAATTCACTACCACACTCAGACCCATGACACACTAAAGGAAGGGGAAAAAATGACAAGCCTGACATTCCACATAGCTTTCCAAACATGTAATACCTCTTTTTACCCAGAAATTAAAAGCGTTAAATCACTTATCCCAACTACAACATTTCCTGCATAAACTCACTAATTTATATAAAAGAATCATTTTTGGGAGGGAAATCAGATGGGAAGGATTATTAATCGTATCAATAAGTACAAGGAGAGGTGATTTTTTTGCTTTTTTCCTGGAACAGAAAGCTGGAAGTAGAAGGTGTGAAGTGGTAAAAAGATACGTGTAAACAAAACAGATGCTGAACCACTACAAGAGGCTGACAATATTCCATCAAATATACCTGGACCTCCAAAAGCATTGGCAGAGATGAAGAGAACGTTTCTCTAACCATTCACTCTTGAATGAAGAGTTCTAAAAAACAAAAAAACAAGAGACACATTTTCTTGGGGTATCCTCTTTCTAGCTTATACGCTGAAGGTAAAGTAAATCTGACTGTTCTAACAGCAGATGATTCCTCCAGGGACTTCACTGTCTAAGGGGATCGGAAATTCTTCTTCCATAAAACCAATAATCATACTGCATTTCTTTCAAGCATTTTTACCTCTTACAAGGTCAGCTATCAAAATTGCTACTCCAATTAGAGCATTGTTTACAAAAAAGTTTGTCAACTTTAATGTTTTCCTTGTCTCCTTGGTTTTAATCTTTTCTATAATAATATTCCTTGGGCTTTTACAACATCCTTCCATAATATTCCTTAAGGTTTCCAACATTTTGACCCTGCTTTAGAGTTTTTCTTCAGTCCTATACTAACTTTCAGATTTTTTTTTTTAGCTGCCCTCTTTTCAAACTTGTGCAGTTTTCTCCATAAGGCTCCTTACCTTTAAAGTTTTATTAACAACAGTATAGTGTTCAAAATGGTGTGCACAGTATAAATGAAATTCTTTGTGAGCTATTTACCTCCCATTGGCAAATCTGTCAATAAATAAACATCCATACAGCCTGTAGCATTGTCGCCTCACAGCAAGACGTTGTCCCGTTCGATTCTCAGCTAGAGTGTCTTCTATGTGGAGGCATGCGTGAATGGGCGTGCCTTCGTTGAAGGTTGTGCGTCAGGGCTGGTAACTCAGCACGTACAAATCCATTACCAAACATTAGCGGACCAGAGTTCCGCTGTGGCGACCCCTAACCGGGATAAGCCGAAAGACACAACAACAAAAACCTTTTTCTCCAATTAAGAACATTTGTTTTAGTATTTATTAAACTGAAAATATACCTAAACTATCAAAAATATCATTTCTAAAACAAAACTACATTGAATGTCAATGGCAATGAAAAAAAAAGAAAACAGGAATACAGCACAGTGCAATACTACTTATGTATCTGGCATTTGCCAACCCACATTAGAGCAGAGCAAGGAATATACTACCCTCATGCTAGAGGACTGCTGAAAGCTACAAACAGAAAACATAAAAGCTATGAGAAGAAGCCCAACTGCTACAATACTGCTGCATTACTCTTACTTGATGAAATGTCAAAGAATGAAGTGATGACAGACAGCGACGAAGCCGAGAGCCTGGTAAGAGGGCAGTTATGCCTTTTAGGAGGTTTTAAAGTCTGTTATCAGCATTCTACAATTAGGTTCATAGGTTAATAATACACTATCTACCATTGCGGGCAATTTTAAGCCTAGCCAATTATCCCACTTGGTGCTTAAAATTAACCTATCCTGCTGGAGCTCATCTATTACACAGTGCTGCTCTCTGTACCTGCATTACAATTATGAAGATTGGCCTCAAGGTAAAGGAGCTCTCTTTACGTTAGCCTCAAATCTTTAAAATCAGTCTAAAGATGATGACCTTTGAAGCTTCTGTCAGTATGCCTGAAGATAGGGCTTACCTGACAAAAGCTACAAACTACACTGGTGTACACTTAACATAAATAAAAGCCAGTAAAAATGAGCCTTAATATTTAACAATTACAGAGACACTTGGCAAGTTAGAGGTGAAGACAAACTGACAGAAAATGACTAAAAAGTATCTCCATTATGGAACATGAAGAGTTTAAAGTTATGAAGAACAGACAGATCTGAACACCATCCAGTTGTGCCACATAATAACAAGCAAACTCTAGTGTTAAATGTCAGGAGATTTTGTGGGACATGACATGCTACAGAAACAACCCTCTCAAACAGATACACTAAGTTGTGATGTCTGGTAACAATAAACAGTAGAAAACTATTACATGGAAACCTCCAAATATGACAGTACATGTTCTTTAGCTTGACTTAGGCTTTCTTTGCAAATGTGACTTCCTTACAAATTTCAAGAGTTCAATTATCTTTGTAATATAAAATGCCTTCCAATTACATAAACAGTGACTTGCTCATATCACATACCTTTACTCTGAAAGAGACTGTATCCACTAATATGTTGCAGTTTTCTGCCATTCTAAATTAAGGATTCAGTACTATACCTAACTCAAGATGATTCTGTTTGGAAATACGTAGGTTTCAATACAAATGGCAAAGCAATTGCATTTTTTTTTCTACAAAGTCAGAAATTTGTAAGAGTCAATGGCCATTGTACTGACCAATAAAGCATATGCAAAGTGAAACCTACTTGAATGTTAAAAGAACCTATGCAAATAATGATGTCTTATTACTACAGTACTGTCTACATTTTAACCACTTCCATGCCTTTTACATGTATATTGCTCAACATGTGTTTTTCCTACAACAAGCTGGCTGTCAGTTTATCCTGCAATGAAGCATTTTGCTGTCATAACCAAAGTTACAGAGTAGCTATGCATCATTTAGAGAGGACTTCCAGCTCCAGTTAACAAACATTACAGCACGTCTGCAGGAGCAACAGACTGTTTATGTCAAATGAAAGCCAGCAAGTGTATTACCAACAGTTTCACTTGTTTGCATTTCCTGCCAAAATATGTACATTAATCTACAGCAAGAGAATCACACCTCAGAATTTCACCTGACTTCAACTTCTTCAGTCCTCTCAGTGCAATAGCCACTCTATAAATGTGGGCTGCCTACAAGTAGGTTTCAAACGAAACTAAAGGCAATCTGAAGCACTTCAGCAGGTTACAGACATCACAGTTTATGAAATTACCTTTTACAGAGACCATCACTACTGTTTTTTTTTTACACTGTACAAAAACGTCAGTATCATAAAAAACAATTATACGACAAGGAAACTGCTGCATCTTCCGAGTTATTCTAGTGGGTGGAAGGGTTAAGCCTGAAGTACACTCATTCCCACTGCTTGAACAGACTACTTTTCAAGCAACACGTACAAGATAAAATGAATACAGAATAACTAGTATTACAAAAAAGCCTTCAATTTGTCCCGCCATCTCTCTCTTTCTCAGTACTGTACATCGAATTTCAGTAACATAACAGTTCTTTGACCTCTGTCAAATCAGATTTACAGTATTAGTTCAACTGGCCTGAAGAAAAAAAACATCCAAAATGTATGAAAAAGGTTCAGACAGGGTTCATTAATGATCTTTCAACAGCAGCTACTCCACCAAATCCTTATCTTGCTCCCATGATGAGAGATGCTATCAGTCAAGTCAGGATTTCAACAATGGGAGTACAGAGTGAGGTACACCAACTTGGGACTTTCAGGTTGACCTGTCTAATAAGGTTTCCCAGTTACACACTGGACACTTTCCAAGAAACACATTAAATGAAAATTCTTCTCTTCCAAAAAAAACTGCAGAATCCAAATGGAAGAAAGAAATGAGATTTGTAAGTAAAACAGGATAATCTTGGCTTCAAATGGTAGTCACATAGCCCAGTATTCCTGACTTTCCAGTGTTTGACACGGTGTCTTTAATGAATACTTTTCCTCTAAAACTGAAGATTCAAACTGTTCACTCCAAAGTTTTAATATCTGGTATTACAGCTCAAACTGGGAATCAGGCACTTTGACTTGGCTTCCTTGACACATTCTCCTGTGTCTCAGCAGACGATCAGTTCTAGAGAAACTCTGAAATAAAAACAAAGTTATTCAAACAAAATACACACAACGCTAGTATCTTTCAAAACAGTCTCAATGGATTGTAAAACAAGCAGTACAACAGCACAAACTGCCCTTTACAAATACATAAGAGGCACCTGAACAAACTAAAAAAAGAATGCACAGTTGTGTTAGGGGCTGTCCATAAATGTAGATTTTTGGCTGCTTTCACTATTGCTGTCCAGACTTTTGGGATTCCTGCCTGGCCAGACTTCTAAAGATGTACCATCTACCACAGACCCTACCATCATCCCAAACCTTCAGCAAACACCCAACCCCGGTGCACAAAGACAAGAAAAGGTGCAATGGCTAATGGTATCCTCAGATCTTTGTTGTCCTGGCTAAAGCCAAGTTAGAAGATTCCTCTGCCAAAGCCATACTGGACCAGAAGGTAACAATCTGCCATGCCCCAGGTCCATCCCAGAGGTCATCAATCTACAACTCCAGGCAACAGGCTTAAGCAGAAGAGGTGAGGGATGGGGGTTCTGATAAGGAAATAAATGGGAATGTGCAGATAAAAAGGACTAGGAAGCCACACTAACCTATGGTAAAAAGGATAAGAACTAGGCAAAATAAGGGGGGAAGGAGGATATCTGGATTGCAACAGTGAATGCACCTGATCATCTACATTTAGGCCAGCTTCCTAACATGACTGTATTATATTAATCATACTATTCACTTCTGCATTCCTGACTTTTGTTAGGCTTCCCAAAGAAAAAAAGATGGTTGGCCAGCAACAGGAAATTAAGAGAGAAGACACAACACAGCAGTGGCCTTAAAAGCTACTCCTAAAATGCAATGCCTACAAAAAGTGTGAACAGAGGTCTAAACTGCAGCATCTAGAATAAGTTGCATTCTGACTCCTCTAAGGAAGACTGTGTTGACTGCAGTGGCTCAAGTGGAATGGACACTAACATACTCTGGAAGAGATCTGCATTGAGCTGTACAACATGAAATGCTATAAGCAAGCCATGTGGATAGAGTTTGCTAGTTGACTGGCTTCCCTTATTTTTCACTAAGGAGCCAAATAGTTTTTCTAAATTCTTTAGTCCTGTGCCAATAAAATAACAAACCAAATAAGGCAGTAACCTCCTAAAAACAA